>NC_038250.2:7440001-7441971 GCF_000004515.6 Glycine max
ACTATTACAAGATTCAAATGTTATTTCAAGTAGAATTTGGAAAAGAAAGCGTTGTATGCTAGTGAAATTAACTCAATTGTCTCACACTTTATTTTGTTTAAACAATTTTATAAATTAGTCAATAGATTGTAAGTTAACCGAAATAACTTTTCATACACATAAAAAAATTCAAATTGTACCTGCAAAAATTATTCATAAAATAGGGAAGAAAATTATCCACTAAATAGATATAGGTTCCAGTCTACTATTTATTGCAAAAAATGCTTGCCGGGTACGAGTATGGATAGTTTGATATTCACCCTTGCTCATACTTGTATAATATGATTTAATATAATAAATTTATAATGTTCGTAATTTTACACTTTGATCCGGTTCACATTGCTTCGTAATTTTTTTGTTTTTAATTTCAACGTTAAAATATTATAATATAGTATGTTGTAATTAATTGCTTTATTATTATTTCGAACTTACTTTTTGTTACAATGATGGTGGTAGACTTGAGTTAAAGACTTGTTTGTTATGTTTTATAACTAAGAGTTGAAATATCTTCAAATATTTTTTAAATAGAGTTAGATGTACTTCAAATCAATTTTCTTTGTATTATTTTTTTATAGTTAATTTTAATATTGAATAGTATTTTTATTTTATGAGTTTAATTTGCATGAATGGTTGAATTTTATAATTAAATTCTTATTTTATTATTTCATAAAAAAATCATCAAAAAGAAATTATATATTGTGTATAGATCCTTCCAAAAAAAAAAAAGAGGTTTGTGTATAGATATATAGATGCTATGAAATATGGGAATAAGAACTAAAGTTACTACTTGCATAGGTGTCATGAATAAGGATTTTTTGAAATATAGGTATAAAATTAAATACTTCAGTACTTTATCCAAATCTTACCTAATGTCTATCTAAACATGGTTTACATTAGGCCTAAGTTAGGTCAAGATTATTTATTAAATAAGTTAGGTCATTTAAAAAGAAAATGTATTTAATCAAAAGGCTAGACATTATGTTATTTAAAAGGCTTTATAAACTTAACAACAACACCTAGTTAAATAATAATGATAAATAATTATTGCATTAAATATTTAAATTTTTCAAATAATATATTTATTAATTTATTTAAATTTATAAACACATCAACTTATATATAGGATGAGTTTTTTTTAAATTTTAAAAAATAACTTTAAAATAAATTATTTTTAATAAGCAGATAAGATTTACTTATTGAAAAAAACAAAAATGATTTATTTTAAGTAAAATAATTTAGACAAACATATAAGAAAATCATAAAATTGTTTATTTTATTTAAAAATAATAATTATTTTAAAAAATAGGCTTAAACAAACTAGTTCATAAATTTTGATATATTAATCCATTTAAAAAAGAAGTCTATAAGTTTATTTAAATATTTAAAAAAATCACGTTACAAAATAAGCTTTTCAATAAATTTTTAAATCAGGTTAAGTTTTGTTCAAAAAAGATAATATTCATTCTGAAACCCAAAAGATCGAAAACGTAATACTCCTGGAGGATATTTCAATTTTGATGTTAACCAAGAAAAATATTATTTTGTGTCTTATTTTCTTTCCTTTTTTCCTAATAAAATTTATTAAAAATCATAAAATTTAATAGATCTCATTTTTTATTTAATGATTTTTTTTATTTTGTAATTTTCATTAAACTTTAATCAATAATAGAGCACATATAAGAGTGTTAAAAAATATATTGTTAACACTCATCATAATATATTTACACTACTAACATAATTTGTATAGTACTCAATTACTCATTCTTTTAAGTTAGGCAAATGCTAATCAATATTGGTTAAGGAAGTGGAAAAAAATTAGTAGAAAGCATAAAAACGCACTATAATGCTTTTACACTACTAACATAATTTGTATAGTAGAGAAACATTTCTTTTAAGTGAGGCAAATGCTAAACAATATTGGTTAAGGAAGT
>NC_038250.2:7442071-7443583 GCF_000004515.6 Glycine max
GCCGAAGCCATTACTAATCCATGTAAAGTTGAAAAAAAAAAAAAAAAAACTTCTACATATAGGCCAGTTGTCTTTATATACACTGTTTGTACCACACAAATTCCTACTACAAAGCACTTTCCAAATTCAAAATCTCAGAATTGAGAAACAAGTTTTCAACTCCTACAATTCACATTCTGACTTTGTCATTTGGTTCCAATTTAGGTCGAATCAGGATCCTCAAAAGTCAACAAACCTCTCCTTAGGTTGTCAAAAAATTTCAATTCATTCACTCATTCAAACGTAAATATGCAAAAATATAGAATCACGCGTAGTGCTTCATTAATGACTTTGAGGTTTCCTCATCAAAAACTTTCAAACTTGGATCCCATGAAATCCACATATCAAATCAAAGCATTGCAACAATTTTCTCCAGCCCTTGTGGCATTGACTATAACCTACCCCTTTTCATGTTCCATTTTCAATCAAATTCACACTACGACAAGACACGTTAACCGTTATCTATATGCAAGCAAAACTGTGATTTTAAATTGCAATTGTGGGCCGCTGCGATTACGTTACGATAAGTCAGAAATTTTTTATATTACAGATCATTTCAAGAAAATACGACTATAATAATTATTACAGTTATGTTATTGTGAGTCAAAATATTTTGACATTATAATTACAAAACACTGTTTAAAACTATGAGCAAAACAATAATATCCATAAAAACAAAAATCGACTTGCAACAAACTTCATCTCAACTCAACACTTTAGTGCTGTTTAATTTCTTTACATTTTCTATATAATAAGTCTTACAAAGACCAACCAATAGTACTCCTGTTTTTAATAAAGTATTTCAACGAATTTTAAAGTAACTACTTCAAGGAAAGAGGAGGGGGATTTATTTTTTTAAGAGACAAAGACCATAACAATTAAAAAATCCTATATATGAATGAACTAAAAGCATTGGCGCTAGTCTTAATTAAGGTAGGCTAAGAAGATTCAAGGATAACATTTGCCACCTCAGAAGTGATTTGCGAGTGATTATGTTCTCCTTCGTAGGTGACAACGAGCATGTTGGAATCGTCCACAGCACGCTCCACGTGTTTACGTGCAGGGCAACCTCTCACGCTGGTGCACTTGTAATAACCTCTGCCAATTAATTTCCATCACAACATTTTCAGAAAATAGCACGATAGATTTGTAAATCTCACAATATATAGTTATATATTCTTACTTCTAAGCACAAAAACAACGATAGATTCAAGAAGTTGGGAATGAACTCTCGATCGAGTTAAATTTTCACATGAACATATATATATATATATATATATATATATATATATATATATATATATCATGAGAAAATCTTGTATGTATCTCTCTTTTTATTAAATACATAAATTTAAATATGGTCATACATATATAATTATTAAAAAGAGATAAACACATATTTTTTACATGATACGATTATGTGAAAATTTAACACGAGAAAATTATATCTCATTCTGCAAAAACTTAAGAAGC
>NC_038250.2:7444417-7473034 GCF_000004515.6 Glycine max
AGTTTTACTCACCCAAAATTGTCATATTATAATTTTTAGTCCCTTAAAATATTTTTGGCAAATTTTAGTCCTTCATTAATTTTCAGTCATCATTTTTAGTTTTTTTTTTAAAAAAATTCATTTTTAATCTCTCATTTATTTTTATAGATCAAAATATAGTCTCAAATATAAAATAAACAAGAAATTAAAAATTGATAAAACAATGACTAATTTTGAGCAATAAAAATAAAGAAGGAAATAAAAATAAAAATAAAAATATGAATAAAATTAATAGACAGAAAATTTATGAAGAAGTAAGAGTGTATAAAAAATTATGAATAACTAAAAATTAAAATCTAAAAAATGGACGAAATAAAAACTTAATTAACTGATTATAAAAAAAAAAAATATCCTCCTAATTAAATGATACCTTTTCTTGTAGCAATGGCACTGAGCAGAGGATGATCCACACTTGGTATCAGGAAAACCCGTGGAATTGCACTTCCTCTTGACAGAATTTGTAGAAAGCGGTGGTTTACGCACAAAAGAACCCCCCTGATGTGACATGTGAGAAATTTGAAACCCCGAAGAAGAGAGACATGACCGTTGCAAACTCTCAGTGTCCATGGATAACGTTGAAACATAGGAGTTGGTAGTAGAACCATTTGCTTCATTATTATGCAGAGGAAGAATAAAAGGTTGTTCTTGGTGATTTTGATTCTGAGGCAGAGGAGGAGGAGGAGGGGGACAATAAACCTTAAAAGCAGAGGTTTGTTGTTTTTGTTCTGTCTCGTTCTGTTGTTGCTGTAGTTTGTGTTTTGAATCATGCACCATTTGCTGCAACTGAACAACAGGGACAGGTGGCGCCGTTGTAGGGGCCCTTCGGAAACGAGCGTGACCGGTGGTTCTGGTTGTTGTTGGTTTCTCGAGCAGCGAAATAACCTCGCTGAAGCGGTTCACCGCCACGTCAGCAACTGCTTCCAATTCAGAACCACCCTCTCTGTGTTGATTCAAAATCATGTTCACGAGTTTCTCTACGCTGTGAATGCCGGCCGAAGCTGCTTCCTTCACCGCAATCGCATAGCCATCGCTCACAGCCATAGTAACATTAACAAAAAAGAAGAGAGAAACCAAGTTAGTGAATTTTTCTTTCGGAATGAGCCTTTCTAGTTATATAACAATCATGGGGTTGAATAAAAAAAAGATCTTTTTTATTCTTTGGGTGTGAAATGGGTGATTGAGGGGGGGGGGGGGGGGGGGGGGGTATTTGAGTCAAAGGGGTTGGGGTCAAGGGATGTGAAGGGTCAAACCCAACTGCGAATGAAATTTGCTACTTATATTAAGGTGGGTCCCATTTAACGGGTTGAACAAAAGACAAATGTGGTGGAAAGGTCAAAAGGTTGTGATTAGTCGTTGGATTTTTTGTGAAATTGATTTTTCAGTTGGGGACAGAGAGGCAGAGAGAGAGAGAGTTGACCCTTTAACTTCTTTTAATGCACAACAAGAAAGAAAGAATGGATGGGGGAATGGGGGGCCCAACCTCACATAAATACCCTCCCTCTCAAGTCACATGAGATTCTTCAACTTTTAAGTATTGCTTTTTTTGTCTTAGTTTCTCCCAAAGTAAGTTCCTATTTTTCCTTCAACATATTAATTCTATGAATAAATTATATATTTATTGAAATTTTTGTAACTCTTGGAATCGTATCCTAGTTTAAGGAAAAAATGATTTTTTATTAAATTTTATTTATATCGATTTAAAGGTGGCATGAATTCAGTTATAAAAATAAGTTGAAGGGTAAATAATATTCAATATAAATTGATTTTAAAATTATTCAAGTGCGAATTTGAATTATGAAATAAGCTGTTATTCTTGTTTTTTCCTAGCAACAGTTTTATCATTGAATAATCCTCACTTTGACTTGTAGACCTTGTAATGAAAGCCAGAAGTAACTGTAAACTTGCACCATATTAAAATTAAAATATTTTTAGAATGCTTGTGTTGTGGCATAGTATAAAGGGATTAAGTGCTTTCTCATACCTTTTTTTTTCCTTTCCTTAACTATTCAGTCTAGTAGAACAAAATATCCTTATTAATACTTAATCTGAAATTTGATGAAAAGATAAATAAAGTCTTATAAAAAATTAAATTCAAGTGTTTTTTTTTTCCCTTACCTTTTACTCCAATATTTTCATAATACAAGAAAAATAGCATGATTCAAAGACATCTTTCCTTCCCTGTGAATTTTTCAGAATCTCCTTTTTTTCTTTTAGTTTATTGAATAGAGGAATCTCCTTACTTGTCAAATGAGATGATCCGCAACTGTTGTTTGGCATAAATACAAACTTGTCCACGCCTTTTAAGATACCAATTGATTGTTTATACTTTAGACTAAACCTAATTGACCACTTGTTTTGAAAAACTTTGTTCCGTTGCCAATACTCAGTGTGGTTCTATTGTGAATAATTTTATATTTAACTTTTGCTTAGAATATTTTTTTCTCCTATATATGGCAATAGTCAAAGGTATATTATTAGTTTCCACGCACACTATGTAAAACAAATTCAATTCACACACACACACACACACACACACACACACACACACACACACACACACACACACACACACACACACACACACACACACACACACACACACACACACACACACACACACACACACACACACACACACACACACACACACACACACACACACACACACCAACAAATTCCTGCCTTATGACTCTCATCCATGAGCACACACACACACACACACACACACACACACACCAACAAATTCCTGCCTTATGACTCTCATCCATGAGCCTCTACAATTACAGCAATCCTACTGGGAACTGTATCAAAAAGCAGGAAGTGATGAACTAGAGTTGAGCTGTGAAATGGTGGGAATGAGGCCCTAGAGTTAACGTGACAATATCTCCATTATTGTGATATTGTCAAATTTAAATAAAGCAGGAAGTGATGAACTAGAGTTGAGCTGTGAAATGGTGGGAATGAGGCCCTAGAGTTAACGTGACAATATCTCCATTATTGTGATATTGTCAAATTTAAATAAAATATAAATAAATATGACTTAAATAACAATTTAGTCTTTGTAAAATAGACTAGTCTTTTAAAGATTTTTTTGTTTGTTTTAATTTAGTAAAATTTAAAAATTATAGTTTTGATCTTTGATGTCAAATAATAATATTAAATAATAACATAAGACTTATTAATTCATTGACTTGTTATATTAACAATAAATCTAGCAGCTAATCACTTAATTGTAATTTTTGTCATAAATTATATTTTTAATTCTCATTAAACATTTGGCATTATCTACTGATCTGAACATAAAAGATTTAAAAATGACACAATTAATTTACGAAAAAATAATTGTATGTAATTGTCTTATTGGATTTCTTAGCGACAAAACTAGTCTATAAATTATGAATGTCGCTATTACATCCTCAATTTATGTTGTCACGTATTGTATGCACTAAAACAAATTGTTTTAAATTTAACTGGGACTCTTTAAATCTTTAAAGGAAAGAAACCAAAATAGATTATTTTATAGCACCACATTTTTATTCAATCCAATAAATATTATTAATGATGCATTCGAGATAGGACTGTTAACTTTGACCAAATTTTGATTGAAATTAACAAATATCTTTACACACGTGAAGCCAAGTTTAGTACAATCCATACCATGAAAAATGAGTGATTACTTATAAAAGATACTATCATGTTAAGGTCAATAATAAAAAGTAAGAATTTGAAATAATTTGAACTATGTTACTATGTTACTTTATATTGACATAACGATAAAAATAATTTTATTATGCATCCAAAGTATGATTTACTGATCATCACTATTAAAAAAACATGTTTTTATCACACACTAAACACATCAATTCTTCTAAAACGATGTGGTATAATAAGCGAGCAAATTCGTAATTATGAACTTAGAAAATGAAGACGGTGATATACAAACCCGTCTTTGAATTGTTGTATAATTACTTCGACAATGTTGCTTTGTTGGACACCGTCGTCGTTGGCGTGACATTATAGTCACGTGACTCGAACAAGACTCTCGTGACCTCAGTAGACTCAGTTGCCCTACGTGAAGTCTTCAACCCTTCATCACTCAGCTCAACCCTTCGTCAATCAGGTCATCTTCACACACCTCACCCCGAGTTACGGTGGTCATCGTGATGCAGCTCACCCCTTCCGCGCCGGCCCAACCGTAGCCTCTCGTCACTTAGCTCACCCGTTCCCGTATTTGCCCAAACTGAACCCTTGTGTTCTTGTAAGCTTTATTTTTTTGTCTCTCTTTCACTTTGGTGTGTGTTTCATTTTCTACTTTGTTTGTTGAAGTTTTACCGTGGTTTGTCATAAGTATTAGGTATTTTGTTAAGGTAATTCTAGGATGAGGCTCAAAGAATTATAGAGAAGAGTAGGGAAGCTAATGAAAAAATGACCTCCAATTCTTATTAGAAAGGAAATTGAGATACAAAAGTGTTTACAAATTCTAATCTACTGAATCAGAGGAATCAACCTCTATTTATGTCTAACCGCTTCTCCCTTAGAAAGGTCTGTTATTCTGTTATTCTAACTACCCATCCATCTCTTGACTTACTTACAAGAATATCACGTATCAATTCCCCACCTTTAGCTTCAGTCTTGTCCTCAAGGCTGGAAGTGAGGATACCTTTGCTTCAAATCAAAGAAAAATTCCCAAGTTGCATCCTCTGGCAAGCTATGCTTCCACTTTACTAGGACCTTAGTAACAACTCGACCCCTTCTCTTTATTGGCATGCGATCCAAAATAGCTTCAGGTTCTTTGATTAGAGGATCTTCTTCTACTGAACTGTGAAGACTCGAAGAAGTTACTGCTTCACCTACATGCTTCTTCAACTAAGAGACATGGAATACATCATGTATGCTTGAACCCGAAGGAAGCTTGATCTTGTAGGCCACTACCCCAACCTGTTCCAATACCTGAAATGGGCCATAAAACTTGGGGGACAACTTCACATTGCTTCTGGCAGCTACGGAAATTTGCCGATAAGGGTGCAATTTAACATAGACCATATCGCCGACACTGAACTGCCTCTCATATCTATGTTTATCTGTCAGCTGTTTCATTCTATCCTGGGCCCTCTTCATGTGAAATTTAATGATTTTCAGCATCTCCTCCCTCCTCAAAAGGCTTCTATCCACCAACTCAATCTTAGAAGATCCTGCTAAGTAAGGAAGATTCACAGGAGGCGATTGTCCATACACCACTTCATAAGGAGTAGCTCGAATAGAGTGTGAAAGGAGGTGTTATACCACCATTCAGCCAGGGGTAACCACTTAGACCATTGAGAGGGTGAATCTGCACACATACACCTCAAATATGTTTCGAAACACCTGCTAATAATCTTTGTTTGGTTATCCATCTGAGGGTGATAAGCTGTGGAGAGCTGGACCTGAACACCCTCAAAAGCCATAAGGTCCTGCCAAAACTGACTGAGAAATATTGAATCTCTGTCACTGGTGATAGAATCTGGAAATCCATGCAACTTGAATACATGATCAAGGAAGGATTAAGCAACATCAGCAATAGAATAAGGATGAGAAAGAGCCATAAAGTGGGCTCCTTTGCTCAATCTATCAACTACTACAAAAATCACCTGCTTACCAAAGGAACTAGACAAGCCTTCTATAAAATCCATGGTAATGTGTTGCCAAATCAAATCCGGAATAGGCAATGGTTGCAGCAATCCAGGAGAAGCCTTGGTCTCATATTTACATTTTTGACATACACTGCATTTTTGAACAAAAGCTCTAACATCTTTACTCATCCCTTTCCAATAGACCACATATTTGAGCCTTTGTAAGGTTGCATTTCGCGCTGAGTGACCAGTAGTGGCAGAAGCATGAAAATGCAGAATAATATCCTGTCTTAAAGCATCATCTTTACCCTCAACTAGTCTTCCTTTCCTCATTAACTCCCTATCCTTCCAAGAATAATGTTTGTGAGAACCAGAGTTTGCTTATAATTCTGAAATCAACCTATGAACTGCAGGATCTGAATCCCAAGAGGCTTTAATCTTTATCACCAATTCAGAAACCACCTGATGAACCGCGAGAGCTTGACAAGAAACTAGTTCCACTCGCGACAAGGCATCAGCAGCTACATTATAATGTCCTTGCTTATACTCAATTGAAAAATCAAACTCCATTAATTTCACCAACCATATTTGTTGAAATGCCATAGTCCACTTTTGATCCAAAATGAATTTCAAGCTTCAAGGATCAGTTCTGACGATAAAATGAGTATTCAGTAAATAATGTCTCCATTTTTGGACAACCATAACCACAGCCAGTAACTCCTTTTCATAAGTATAGTAAGACTGTTGTTGGTGATTCAAATGTCTACTTATGTTAGCTATAGGGTGGTGATCTTGCATCAAGACTGCTCCAATTCCCAAACCTGAAGCATCCACCTCTACCACAAAGATTTTTGAACAGTCGGGTAAAGCCAAAACTGGGTCTCAGTAAGCTTCTTCTTTAATTGCTGAAAAGCCAATTTTGCTGCATCGAACCAGATAAAGTTATCTTTTTTAAGCATGTTAGTTAAGGGTTTAGCAATGCCACCATATCCCTTAACAAACCTTTTGTAATATCCAGCTAACCCCAGGAAGCTTCTAAGTTGTTTCAAGGTTTTAGGTAGTGGCCACTGTTCTACTACAAGCACTTTAGCTGGATCAGTTGATACCCCTTCCTTAGAAATGAAGTGGCCAAGGTACTCTACTTTAGAAACCCCAAAATAACACTTACTCCTCTTAGCAAACAAGGAATTCGCCCTCATAGTTGCCAAAACTTTGTGTAAATACAGCAAATGGTCTTCCAATGAACAACTATAAACCAAAATGTCATCAAAGAACACTAGCAGAAACTTCCTCAAAAACTCCTTAAAAACTGAGTTCATAAGCCCTTGAAATGTTGCATGTGCATTAGTGAGACCAAAGGGCATCACTAAGTATTCAAAATGCCTAGCATGAGTCTTAAAAGCAGTCTTATACACATCAGCAGGATCCATTCTCACTTGATTATATGCTGACTTCAAATCGATTTTTGAGAAAATGCTAGAACCTGCCAATTCATCCAATAGATCATCTACTAAAGGAATTGGAAACTTGTTCTTAACTGTATGCTTGTTAAGATCCCTATAATCCACACACAACCTCCATGATCTGTCTTTATTACCCACCAAGACTACTGGGCTTGCAAAAGGACTACTACTATTTTGAATTATACCAGTCGACAAAGATTCCTGCACTAGTTTATCAATCACATCTTTATGTTGTTTAGCATACTTGTATGGTCTCTTACTTATAGGACCAACACCTTGAACTAGTGGAATTCGATGGTCATGACCAGGTCTACGAGGAGGTAACCCACTAGGTTCTTGAAATAAATCAAAGAACTTATCCAATAACTTGGCAAGAGTATGAGGGACTTCTTTATCAATAGCTTGAGTTGTAAGTGAGTTCAAAAGACCCATTTGTCCATCACATACTTGCAAAATTGACAAATGAACACCAGTTGACATAGCCTTTCTTAACTGTTTTTAATCCAATAGAGGCCCCTCTTAACACATGTCTCCTTCCCTTAACATAGAACTCTATCTGCAACTTATTAAAATTCCATACAATATCACCCAAGGAAACCATCCACTCCACTCCCAAGACCAAATCACAACATCCTAATGGAATGAGTAACATATCAGAAGTGAATTTGGTTTGTTGAATTGTCCACTGAAATCCTCTAACGACAGCAGACACGTTTAACTGTGTACCATCAACAACCACCACACTCAAGGAATCAAAAGCATTACTTTTGCAACCCAATCTCTTGGCCACCTCAATGTCCAAAAAATTGTGGGTACTCCCACTGTCAATCAACACATGGAGAGGCTTCTTTTGGTAGTAGCATGTCACACGCATGGTGTGGAAATTGGCAATTCACGTGAGGGCATGGGCAAAAATTTGAGGATCTATAGAGCTAGACCTCATTGAGTTTTCAAGCAACACTTCTTCCTCCGCACCCTCCTATAACTCATCCACTTCCATCACATGCAACTGCAGTGTTTTATGACTCAAACCATGCTCAAGCGTAAAGGGTTCATCACAGAAATAACATAACCCTTTTGCTCTTCTATCACTAATATACGTAGGGGTTAAAGTTTTAAAGGCTTGCTGTTTTGTTTTGGGGATATCTTGTGTCTTGGAAATAGTTTTAGGAGGTGTAGGTAACAATGGTGGTTTAGAAGAAGCCTCAGGTTTAGACTGCTTATTCCAATATTTTGTAATAGAACCATGCACAGTTGTTGCCTCATGCATTTTTGCTAATGTGAAGTTCCGTCGGACAGAATTTGGTTGAAACATTCGAACAAGCATCTGTACCTCTTGTTTAAGCCCCCCCAAAAAGCAACTCATCCTATGCTCCTCACTCAGATCCAAACGAGCTACAATAGCATCAAAAGCTTCATGGTACTCCACTATCGATCCCTTTTGCCTCAATTGTTAAGGTAATTCTATGATGAGGCTCGAAGAATTACAGAGAAGAGTAGAGACGCCAATGAAAAAACGGCCTCTAAATCTTATTAGAAAGAAAATTGAGATACAAAAGTGTTTACAAATTCTAATCTACTGGATCAGAGGAATCCACCTCTATTTATGTCTAACCGTTTCCCCCTTGGGAAGGTTTGTTATTCTAACTACCCATCCCTCTCTTGACTTACTTACAAGAATATCCCGTATCATATTTATTTTTTAATTTTACCACCAACTAGTGTGTCCATTACTTGTAATTAATCTGTGTTCAGAGTTTTCCAAATTCAATTGAGGTTTGTTAGTAACCACTTACAGGAAAATAAAGCAAAAGGTTGCTTCTGTACCTTTGATTCGTTTACCTTTGAGTTTGTGCATGCATAAAAATTTGTATGTGCTTAGGACTTCAAAATGACAAAATTCTGGGACCCCTAATTTGAGTGCTCCTCTGCTTAGCCTGTCCTACTCTGTTAGTGGAATGGATATATGTGTTTGCAAGAATGTGGGCATAAAATGTGTTATGATAACATGTTAAAATACTAGTAGGAATAATAAGAGCCAATGCTAATAGGTCTCGAAAGCAAAGGTTAGCTGGTATAGGATTTTACCATGATTAAGGAACATCTGAAATGCTACAGTAGTATAAGTAGTCCACACACACAAGGGCTTTTTAACATGCCTCATGATATTCCTTATTGTCGTACCACTCATATAATATAAACCACTTAGCATGAGATGGAGTAAAAGACCAGAATCTGTTTGCTATTGAAAGCAAGGATATGATGCATTTCTAAAAGGAAAGACATAACTTCAAGGCCATCCATAAAAGTCAGAATATGATGCATCTAGAGATGAATTACATTTGGGTGGTCTATCCTTAAAGCAAGTAATATAGACATGCATTTAGTCTTAATGTTAAATATTTCCAATATTTAATTTGTTGTGTGGAATATTTTTTCACTTATTGCGATTATCATTTTGAATCAAATTAGTACCATCTTGGAGCCATCCTCTGAGTCCCGTTGCTGGTGAATCTGTCTTCACTAAAATAGCTTGCAGCTACTTGTACTAACTCTCTGTTACAAAATAGGTTAGGTGGATATCCCAAGATCAAGAAAGATTCATCATCCTGTGTTGTGAAAGTTGTTCAGCCTACTTTGAAGATGTTGAATGATGAGAACTTAGAGGCAATATGGGTAAGTGCTTAATAATAATCGAGGGAGAAATTCTTCGGTTGAAGTTTGTTTGGGCATATCATAGAATTGCATTTCATATCATTATATGTGAAGCATTATAAATATACAGTATATGTTGATGGACAGAATCATTTAGTTCATCACATGATGCATATAATGTAATCAGAAAGAATAACTAAACTATTGTAAGCATGCAACAGTTTCCTCAAAACCTCTCTCACATACTCATGCATAGGTATACACTAAAGAGATGAAAATGTCTTGTGTTAAACTTAGCAAATGAAAAAGGTGAAAAGTTTTTGCTGAATGCAGAGTTGCAGACAAAAATATAAGATATTCTTTGCGTGCTCTTGACACTAGACACTTTTATTTGTCAATTATCATATGCCATTTCTTTGGACAGAAATTATCTGCTTTATTTGCTTACACATTTTTAAATTTTTAAATTGTGGTGTATGCAGGATGCTGCAGTTCATTTGTTATGTACCACAATAACTTCATTCCCATTTTCTATTCGTAATCATTATGATAGTGTAAGCCTCTCCTTCCCTTTTTGCTAGTCCTTAATTTCTGTATGCATGACTAGAACTTTTTTTCTTAGAAGTCTGCTACCTGCTTTAATACTTGTTTTACCACAGCTAGAACTTCAAACTGAAATGGTAATTTTGATGTGTTCCTTTTCTTTTAATTTCACCATTATCTTTCTTTTTTTTACTTCATTATTATGTTCCTTTTGCTTCTAGGTTGATGGTGATTGTGTGTAAATTGTTGCATTATTTCTCCTCTCTATCTCAATACAATTCTTTTTTAATAAAATAAATACTTGGATATAATTATGTTTATTAAATTGTTCTAACCAGTTTTTTTTTCCTAATGTATTTTTTGGATTATTATCATTTCAGTCCTTAAACTTTTAAAAAAAATTTAATCCCTGAACTTATTTTATCTTTTTATAATCCTTTAACTTTTTTGTTCTTACTTTTAGTCCCTTAACTAGAATTAAAAAGTCAAAGGGACTAAAACCAAAATTTCAAAAAAAAATTAGAGACTAAAAAGATAGTAAAGCCGTATTTTTTTATATTTACATGAGTCATCAAACATACAAGGGATGCACCTAAGATTTGCATAATTGGGACGTTGATGCTTTTGCAGTTTGTATCTGCATATGCCTTGTATTGACACAGCTTTTCTTATTCTTGTCAATACTCTTGGTGTGTCTTTATCTCTGCATGATTGAAAGATAATGAACATGACGTGTTTGCTTGTGGTTGGTACCAGTTATGTTTGTTGCTTTTATGAGGGAAAATGTCGAGGAAACTATTCATGCTCCCTTGGTGCTGTATTCACATTTTGATGAGTGTTTTAAATTTATGCAGGTTGAATCTGCTATTGCTTTAAAACTTTTGTCTGGAGGATGCAGTCTTGATATGTCAAAGGTAATGTGCTAATCAAATTTCAAAATGCTTCTCTCTAGGGTATGTTTGGATAGTTGGTATAAGAATGGATGGAAGGGGACTGCTGTTTGTCTGCCTCTGTATGTCTGCAGCAGCAACATTTTGATACTTCACACTAATAATTTTGTCTTACTCATTCTTAATTAGGTTTTACTGAATTTAATATTATATAATTATATTTTTATTATTAGTAGTAATATACATAATTTTTATTATTTTTATTACTCATTGTTAGCTTTTACTTAATTTAATATTATATAATTATATTTTTTCATCATTAGTAATATAGATAATTTTTATTACCCATTGTTAGGTTTTAGTTAATTTAATATTATTTTATTATATTTATTGATTATTAGTAATATAGATAATTTTTATTACTCATCCTCAGTTTTTAGTTTATTTAATATTATATTATTTTATTTATTCATTATTATTAATATAGATAATTTTGTAATTATATATAAAAAATTATTATTAATTAACCTGATATTTATTAATTACTATGCAGGTTAATCAGTTTTTTACATCAGTGTTGACGTAAGGAACGATGTAGAAAATATAGGTTACTATGTCGGGCCTGATGTTACCAACGACTTTAGAAAGCACGAGTAGGAAGTCATTGTTGATGTCACCCCCATTTTCGAAAGTCACCCTTATACATTGGTGGTTTGGTGGCACCGATGTAGAAATCAATGTAATTCTAAGGCAAGAAATGATTTAGAAAGCGTAGGTTACTACGTCGGGTCTGACGTCACCAACGACTTTAAAAACACAAAAGTACGAGGTCGTTGTTGACGTCACCCCCATTTTTGAAAGCCACCCTTCTACATTGGTGGTTTGGTGGCACCGATATAGAAATTAATGTAATTCAACAATGGACAATTTTTTTTACAGTTGTTAAAACTTTTAACTTTCAACTACATTACAATAAAAAATAGTTAAGCACTATCTTTGAATGCCCATTTCAATCGATGTAGAAAAACGCATTTTCTAGTAGTACATATACATTTTAAGAATATTCTTAAAAAAGGAATTTTGTATATGATTGCTCACTTTCATCAACCTAGCTACAATTTGTGTTAATAAAGCTTATTGTTGATGAGGAAATTAATTCAAACCCCCAATATTTTTTCCTGTATTTTCTCTTTTGATCATATAACCAATCTTATATCTCTTCTTATTATTCGAATTAGACCTCAAATTTACTTTGTAAGAAAAAAAAGTTTAAGATTTTTTAAATCACAAGTACGATGAACACAATTAATTTTCGTAAAATAAAGGAATAATGTTTAATAAATAAATGTTATATGTAATTAAAATCAATAAGTACTCTTTGTTGATTTTTATAATAAATTTGTTTATGTCTAATAAATAAAATATATTGTATATGATTAAAATCAATAAACACATTTGTTGACTTTATAATAAATATTTTTAAAATTATATGAATAATAAATTTTGATTGTATAATAATGTAAAAAAAATTACAATTGTAAAAATAACTCGGTGTCCATCAGTCACCAAGATGATAAAAAGTTTAACACTTTTTATTCTTATTACTTTTTCAATATTAAAAAAATAATAAGAATGAAAAATAAAAAAGACATTATATACTACTCATTAAACTTATTTTTAATAAATTATATTATTCTTTAAATATAATTTATTAAGTTAATTCATAATCATATATGAATTGCAGTACTAAAAAAAAAATACAAATTGCAGAGACGTAACATTGTAAAACATGGTACCATTTGTCATGAGAGGTCAATGATGGACTCGTTGATGGAACATACGTTGATTCGAAAGAATATCGAGCGGTTGAGATAAAATTCAATTACTCGTTGATTAAAAAAATGAGAAAACCTTGATTTTTAATTCAATAATATTTTTTTTTCTTTGAGTATATATTATTTCTCTATATATAAGAAAATAATAAAATTTCCTGAAATTTAAATAGAAGGAAACAATATATATTCATAATACGAGTAGTTGATATGTTCCTAATTAATGTCATAAATATATAAAGATAAAGATATCTTTATTGAAAAGGAAAAAACATAATATATTCATAATTTTCTTAGTAAAACATGATTAATTGTCTAATAAATCTTCTTGATGCTTTTGCTTGTCATTTTAGACTCTATATTCATAATAGACTCTATATTCATAAGTGATTTCTTTATTTTGAACTTAATTTATATGGATCTATTAGATGTTGAATTTCAATATTATGAACTTAAGGGAAACTAGCTGTTAAATTTAGTCATATTATGAACTTGGTATTCGCAATTAGTAAATTAGTTCCTGTTTGTGTCCAATCAACCTTTTAAGGTTTTCACCACGGGTTTTGTTCAAGTGGTAACTTAAGAGTAGGCATGGAAGCTGAGAAGTGCAAATTTGATTCTATAGTTTGGCTTCTCTTTTTTGTTTTTTAATTGCAAATTTGATTCTATAGTTTGGCTTCTCTTTTTTGTTTTTTAATTGCACACAGTAGTGGAAGCAGTGATGTCATAAAAATTAAGGAGCTTGTGGGCTAGGTGGTATTATTTCTTTTATATTTGTTTTTTATTTTTACTCAACTATTACAAAATAAAAATTTTATTGCATGTGATTTATTTCAATTTCAAATATTTCTTTGTCATGTTTAATCACACGTATGTGTATGGCCCAAAATTGATTAAAGTAATATATTGTCACTGTATTAGATCCAATGCTCAATAAAATAGTTTCATAATATATACGTGTGTATATATATATATATATATATATATATATATATATATATATATATATATATATATATAATCTTATAATATTAAGTAAAAATTAGAACTAATATTTTATAATATTTCAATCAAAACATGTCTTAATAAAGAGTTATATGTCTCTTGGTAACTTTTTTCACCTCTCATTTCTATAATTTTTAAGAATTTTATCTTTTTATATTGTTGTATTGAAAATAATTCATTGTAGCGTTTCAATCCAGTGTCTATTTTTATCATGCAAAAAATTAACATTTTTTCTTTTAATTTTTATAAATTATGTTAACAAATGCCATAAATCTTAGTTATTTTTAATAATAAAAGAATTTTCTCATACACGTTTGAAAATAATTATTTTTCTTTCTTTTTCTTATCATTTTTCCTTAACCCTTTCTTGTGATTGGCCCCCAACTATATTTTGGGGTAGTAATGAATCCAAAATAGTCAGAGATTACGATTCAAGTTATCATGTAATTAATTCTAATTTTAATAATAAAGTATTATTTTATTTTCATCATCATATTTCACTATTTGATTAAATGGTTCATTTAATAATGTCCTTGAATAAAATTAAATACTTATTATTATAGTAGAGATTATGATAATGAAAAACAAGTTTGTTCTAATTTTAATCTAAATTGTTCTTGATCATAGGATTATTGTAAATAAGATATCAATAATTCGGATAGATTAATATATATGTGATAGTATTTATTGGATAAATATTAATAGATCTCATTTGTTAATTTACATATATAGATGAGTCACATGTTGATGTGATTATTGAACTGACTCAATTGAAATTTTCTAATGGTTAAAATTTACCATAAATTATCAATAAAAAATTCTCAAGAAGAGGTATAATAACTTTCTTTGACATGAGATTGTCATAATAATTAAATACCATTAATCAAGAAGGAATCCATAACTCTTGGTAATGAGTTTGAGCTCTATGAATAAAATTATATCCTGATTAAGTGAAAAAAGAAATGAGTTTCTTAAGTCATTATGAGCTAACTCAAAAGGGTTTGACAGTAATATCATACTCTAGAGTTAACCCAGAGCGGCAAAGATGGAAGAAATTATTATACTACTCTTCTAATGGTTCTTGAAAATAAAATGCTACTTCATGTTATTCGGACATTAAGGAGTGTTGTTAGACGCCTACCTTAATTAGTATATTAATTGTATTAATATATTATCGGCTTAGTATTGAACCTACGGGGTCACACACAAACGAGTGTTTTAATCTCTATTAAAGAAATTGTTTTAATATTTGATTATTAATTAAATTAGAGAATTTAATATGATCACATGATTAATTGATTTCAAAAAGGTGAAATATTATTATATTTTTGCTGGCACTGAAAATATAAATAATATGAAAGATTTGGTAAAAGAAGAGAAACAAACATGTATGATTTTGTATTTGGAATTTGGGTTAAAAATGCGGCTAGATACAAGTTTGACTTGGTCAATTATTATTTCAATTTTAATTGCTAAATGGCTAAGGTAATAGAAAATAATATAGCTTAAAAAAAATATTATGAATAATGATTTTGATTTGACCAGAAATTTGGTATCCTTAGCGTATTATAAACAGAGTCTTAAGTTGCACGTTAAAAATATCTCAATATCACTTCTCTATTTTTATTTTTCCGCTCGTTAAAGTTATTGACAAATAGAGGTCAGTCTCGGTGTAGATACACGCAAAGTCTTCAAGAATTTTTATGCTTTAAGAGCTCATCAACAGGTATACTTTTTAAATACAAAATAGATCATTTTATTTCACAATGTTTGTTTTTTGAACACCTTTTTCCTACAATAATAAGCTCGTTGAACTCGAACTTGAGCATAATTTGACTCGTTTATTTTGATTTGGTTTATGAATTGGCTGAATATATATGTGTGTATATAGATATAATTTATATTATTGATTGGATTTAATTTCTACTATTTTATGTATGTAGGGTGTGGTAGTTATGCAAATATTGATTGTAATTATGTTTTTTTATTGTCATACCTTGTAGTTCTATCAAGCTAATAGAATAAGTTTAATTTTGTCTTCTTAAACAAATAAATAAACATTTTATCTAAAATTTATTAATAAATTGAAATTTTGAAATATATGGAATTTAAAAAATTTGATCCTTGATTCATGTGATTCAAGCTAACGAGCTAAATCAAATTATTTACGAACTTAAACCGAGTCGATTTTGAGCTTGAAAAAAGGTTCATGTTGAACTCAAGTCAAATTTTGAGCTAAACTAAATATTAATGATCTGAATCGAATTGAATTTCTTTCTCTATTTTTGTTCATTGTAAAAGATATTTGAAATGATTGGACGTTGATAGATTAATAAAAAAGAGAAGCAATAAATAGGATTCTGATTTTCATTAAAAACAATTGAAAATATTAAAAATATAATCCAAAACTTTTATTATACAAGTCTTGTTAATTAGTATCTTAAGGTATTACTTAAAAAACTAAAAAAAAATTATTTATTATGAATATCATAGCCTCATAGAAAAACATAAAAAAATCATTAACGATATAATTTTACGTATTTTGATAAAAAAAAATTAATTGTTTAACTAATACTTAACATCACTTGTTAACATTTTTCTTATTATATATAAATATTTATAATTTTCAAAACGTTTGGGCTGATGGCTTTCCCTTACCCTAATGTAGCTCCGTACAATGGTGACATGTCTGGGGAATGCAGCTGGATACCAGCATCAATTACATTTACAGGGACCTCAAATGCAATGTTGACGTTGCATGAATTTACAGCTCAGGCTATTAGTTGGTTCAATTTGATCTTGTCTAATTCCAAAAGTCCATGAATTAACGACAAGCCATAACCTTTGCCTTGCCTTCCATGAAATGAGGCCATAAAATTAATTAATGGCTTAGTTTAGTTAGGTCTTCGTATATAGGGAGGTATAGCCCTACAACGTGATATCACTTATCATAGAGGCTTGTTCAAGGATGATCTTTCGGGATTTTGATTTGAGGTTTAATTATAAACTACCCATCGGTATAAATATTTATATTTCTGTCATTTTTATTTTTTATCTTATAATATTATTTTAATATTTTTAGAGATAATTATTTTCCTATTCTAAATAATATGAATTTTAAAATTATTTGAATTTAATTTCTAAAATTTTAATCTTCACACAATATAAATAAAGGTAATGTACTTTAATTTAAATAATACATTTTATGATTTTCTTATCAATGTAGAAAACCTTACATCTTTAAGTAATATTTTTTTATAAAACTATTTTCTTATTTTTATGATAATAATAATTATTATTATTATTCATAATAATAATTATTATTATTCATAATAATAATAATAATAATTGATTATTATGTGTGGTATTTTATTATGTTTATTTTTAGATTTTAGACTATAATAGTATTATTATAGTTATGTATTTTTTAAGTTTATAGTATTAGTTTACTATTTTTTATTTTAATACTTTATCAGAAGTATTTTTTCATTCACGATTATACTTTTATCTACTTATATAGAGATATAAAATAAATATTTACTACAATTTTAATACTATTAACTATTAAGAATTAATTTTTATTATTTATTCAAAATAGTTTTAATTTTAAGATTATCTAAATTTGAAGAAATATTAATTTGAATTTAGTTTTTGAAATTTTATTTTTCACACGTTATACAATAAAATTGATGTTTTCTTATTTAAATAATTTATTTTTATATTTTGCTCGTTAACTTATAAAACTTCACATATTCAAGTAACATTTTAAATTTTCATTTTTATAATGTTATTTTATTACTATTATGATATTAATTTATTATTATGTGATTTCTTATTTATTTTTATAACATGATTTTTCTATTATAAATTTTAGATTATTATATTATTTGTGATCTTAATTTTTTGTTTTCATTTTTCTTAGAATTATAGTATTCGTTTACTATTATTTTCTAGAGCAGAGAGGTGATGTAATTTTGACAATTATTACACTATTTTTATAATATGATATAAAATGAGATGTTTATTAATTCAACCGTGTTAAATTTTATCAAGATTGAACAACAACAAAGTAATAAAATGATGTGAAAGAAACTTTGAATTCATTTTAATAAAACATTATCTAATTGAAAGTTATAGAATAATCTAATAGTTATTACACTGATATAATTTGATCTCTCATCTATTACTTATTAGTATCATTAATATTTATTTTAGTGATATTTTTATTTACTTTATATTTATTTGAAAATTGTAATATTAACATATACAATTATAAGCATTAATAAATATTATAAATATTTATTTTTATCAATTTTATGCTATTAACAAGAATCATTAGATTTCATTGAAATGAACCATGACGATTATATAATTAATAAGCATTAATCAATATTATAAATCAGTATAAACAAATAAGATCTCATTCTAGGGGTTTATTTGTGTCGATCACAATAAATCATCAAAAAGTTTTCAATTTACTAATACCTATGGAGAAATATATTATAATTTTGTGGCGGTTAAAATTTGTTTTTAACCACCATAAATTATAATTTTGACAGTAAAAAAAATGTAGATTTTTGTAGTGAATATTGATAAATATATTATATTTAGTAAAAAAATTACAATCATTAAATTTTATAAAATGAATGGTGATGATGAAGAGTCCAAAAGAATTACTCTTGAATCTATGCTCATTCTCAACTATCTTTCCTTTAATTGAAATTTTATTTCTTGTGACTTTCTTCTTCTTCTTCTTTTTATCAATTTATAGATAATGATAATTTAGAAAATGATTAGCTTTTAAATGATATTAATATAATTGAATGATTTTAACAAATTTTCTTAATTAACATGAATTTTTTTTCTTATACTCCATCAAACTCAAACATAAATAAAAATAATTATTTTTTGCTACTTAAAAAATTACTTAATATCATTTAATTTTATTTTCTTAAAGTATCTTTTATTGAGACTTGATATAAAGAAAAAAAAAGTTAAAATAGAATCTTAAATAAATTAATTAATTAATTAAAATATTTTAAAAATCATAACATTTAAATAAGATAAACATTTTAATCCTTTGCTTCTTTAAAGATGGGCTCCATCACTCGTGCCGCATGAATCACGAGGAAGCAATATTATAATTTCATTAATTTGTATGATTTAAGTTTTTTCTTTAAAAAAAAAGTATTTCATTAATTAAACTAACCGGCCCAAGATATGTCAAAATCAAGCCATAACAACAAGCACAAGAAGTCAAGAATTGTATCTTACTATATCTACCTCCATTTTAAACGTTTGATATTTGTTTAACTAATTTTTTTTATCTCTTATTTTTATTATATTTATCTAATTTAATATATTATACTAATATTTTTTAAAAAAATATAACAATCTAATATATTAAAATAATTTAATTTATATTTTCTTTTATTAAAAAATATATTTAGATAATTTTTATCTAAAAAATTATTGAAATATTTTTTAGATGTATTTTGTATTAATTTTATAATAATGAGGATGAAACTAAATGATTTAAATTCGAAAATGTCAATTTTACATTAAATGTCTTATATTTATTTAAATATTGAGTTAAAAAAATGTAATGAAAGTAATACATATACAATTTTTTATAGGGATAAATTTATATATATATATATATATATATATATATATATATATATTGACAAATATAAAAAAATCTGATGAGAAATTGGTTCCACACCAGAGATAAGGTGCATCAGCCAATGAGCATAAAGACCCCAAAAGTCACAAATGTATCACAGCTAATAGGAAGAAAAAATAAAAAATGAATCACATACCAATGATACAACACCAGCGCGCATCCCAAACAACAGAAAATCACGCCAAAATCTTTGCAGTGACCAACATATAAAATGAAGCCCGATTCACGTTGTTCTTCTATTTATCGTTTAAACATTCATTACACATGTGTATATATATATATATATAGAAGGGTAAATAGTTTTATCGCTCACCGTGTAATTTGTTGACAAATACATCCTTGAAAGATTAAAATATAAAATTTAATCTCTGAGAATATAAAATGTGTTACAAATATCTTGTCATTAATTTTCATCTGTTATCGTTAATAAAATCGTCTACGTGATACAAAAAGACAAATTCATGAAATGATAATCAACGTGGATTGCCAGCATAGGAGCATATTTGTCATAATATTTTTTTGACTTCTCATCCTTTTCACTTCGCTCACATATGCATCCTCACATATGACAATACAAAATTTAGTCCTCGAAAGTATAAAAGTGCGACAAATATATCCGAATGTTAACAATAGATTGTGACTAATAGATTGTGACTAATTATTATTATTATTATTATTATTATTATTATTATTTAATGCTCATATTGTTTTACTACTTATGTAATATATTTTTTAAATTACCTTTTAATATATATATATATATATATATATATATATATATATATATATATATTTTATTATTTTGATTTCCTTATCAAACCTTAATCTTTACCGATAAAAAAACTTTATCTTATATCTTATAATTTTATCAAATTTTTACTAAATTTCTCATTTTTAATCTTTAAAATTATTTCATATCTCAATTCCAACTTAAGTAACTTTATATTTAGATTGAAAATAATATGTCGAGAATTTTGAGTAGAAAAAATACAATCGGCTACGAGATAAAAAAAAATTAATCAACTATTTTTTTAAAAAAAAAGTCTCACAAAATTTAAACTAAATAAAACTAAAGTGGAATTTAAAAAAAAAAAGTCTCACAAAATTTAATCAATTGAGTTATCATTTAAAAAAATAAAAGTCTTTTATTTCTTGAAATTTTTTGTTTCTTCAATTAATTATTAATCTTTATTATGTGTTCTTCCATAATATGTCAAGTGGAATGCAAAGTCGTTGTAGTCTCTAAATCAGCAAGAGATACAACTTTACAGTTTTTTTAAGTTAACCTCTGTATTAGTTTGAGTATTATTGTATTTTTTTATTTAAATTTAGTTGGGTTCTTTATTTCTTAGTAACTATTTTTCATTTCATTCATATTATGTATAATAAGTGTTGTCTTAAGTGGAAACACATAAGATTTATCCACACGATTTTTTTATATTTGAGGTATATATATACATTTTATTGATTAAGGAAAAAGATTTATAATTTCACTTTATCTCTATCTAGTTTAAATTTTTTGAGACTTTTTTTAAAAAATAGTTGATTATATTTTTTTAAAATAAATAAATAAATTTGGTTATGCGGCTCATTGTGTTTTTTCTACTCGAAACACTTGACATATTAATTTCAATCTAAATATTAGAGTACTTAAGTTGGAATTGGGATATAGAATAATTTTAAAGATTAAAAGTGAGAAATTTAGTAGAAATTTGATAAAGTTATAAAATATAAGATAAAGTTTTTTTAACAGTAAAGATTAAGGTTTGACGAGGAAATCAAAATGTGGAAGCAAAGCTTCATGATGAATAAAAAATGATTCAAATGTGTTTTGATGATAACAATGATAACAACAAAAGATAATGACAAAAGTGATGAACAAAAAGGTCAAAAGATCAAAGAACAACTCAAGTGAATTAAAGAGCATCACACGTGAATCAAGAACAAGTTAAGAGTTCAAGAATCAAGAAGAATTCAAGACTCAAGAAGAAAGCCTACAATCAAGAATCAAGATTCAAGATTCAAGATCAAGATCAAGATTCAAGAATAAAGAAAGGACTCAATCAAGATAAGTATTAAAAAGTTTTTCAAAACTTTAAATAGCACATGGATTTTTGGCAAAACCTTTACCAAAGAGTTTTTACTTTCTGGTAATCGATTACCATATTGTTGTAATCGATTACCAGTAGCAAAATGAATTTGAAAAAGTTTTCAAACTGAATTTACAACGTTCCAAATATTTTCAAATGGCTGTAATCGATTACAATGTTTTGGTAATCGATTACCAGTGTCCTTGAACGTTGAAATTCAAATTTAAAAGTGAAGAGTCACATTGTTTCACTCAAAATCTTTGTGTAATCGATTACACATATTTGGTAATCGATTACCAGTGTTTGTTTCTGAAAAATCTAAAGATGTAACTCTTCAAAAAGGTTTTGACTTTTTCAAATGGGTTTTAAGTTTTTCTAAAAGTTATAACTCTTCTGAATGGCCTTCTTGACCAGACATGAAGAGTCTATAAAAGTAAGACTTTGTTTTACATTTTCCAATCAATCTTTCTAACAACAATCTTGAATATTTTTGTTTTTCCAATCAATCCTTTACAAGCCTTGAAATCTCTTTGAAGTTCTTCTTCTTCTTCTTTTGTACCAAAAGCTTTCTGAAGCTTTCTGGTTTTCTAAACCTTGAAAACTTGTACTATTCATCTTTTCATTCTCTTTTCTAAACCTTGAAAACTTGTTGCCAAACCAGTATAAAAACTCTTGTGTGTTTGTTTCCTTCTTCCCTACTCTTTTACTTTCCGCTGTGCATTTAATTTCCGTTTTTACTTTCTGTTAAGATTCTCTTTTACTCCTCATTCTCTTAACAATTTAGTAAAAGCATTAAAAGAGTAATTTTTTAATTGGTAAAGGTTTAGGAATAATTAATTCAACCCCCCTTCTTAATTATTCTGAGGCTACTCGATCCAACAAGTGGTATCAGAGCAGGTTTCTTGTAGGATGGCCTCCTCAAATCCCTTGTTTCCTGAAGGAAATTCTATTCACAGACCACCCATTTTCAATGGTGAGGGTTACCATTATTGGAAAACCCACATGCAGATATTTATTGAAGCCATCGATCTAAATATATGGGAAGCAATAGAATTAGGACCATATATACCCACTATAGTAGATGTAAGCACAAGCACTACAACCCAAAAACTGAGAGATCAATGGACAGAAGAAGATAGGAGAAAAATCCAGTATGATCTCAAAGCTAAAAATATCATCACTTCAGCCCTAGAGATAGATGAGTACTTTAGAGTGTCAAATTGTACTAATGCCAAGGATATGTGGGATACTCTCCAGTTAACCCATGAAGGAATCACAGATGTAAAAAGGTCTAGAATAAATACCCTTACCCATGAATATGAGTTATTTAGGATGAATCCAAATGAAAACATTCAGAGTTTACAAAAAAGGTTTACTTATATTGTAAACCATCTTGCATCATTAGGAAAAGTATCCCAAGGTAACTGCTATTTCTGAAAGCAAAGATCTCTCTTCCATGTCTCTTGCTACTTTATTTGGTAAATTGCAAGAACACGAGATGGAACTTCAACGCCTCAATCAGAATGAAGAAAATGACAAAAAGAAGAGAAGCATAGCCCTTAAAGTCTCATCTTCAATACAAGAAGAAAACGAAGAAGAAGATTCTGATGATGAAGATTTTTCCTTCTTTGTTAAGAAATTTCATAAATACATCAAGAAATGAAGAATTGATAGGCGTCAGAATTTCAATAATGGAAGAAAATCACAAGAGGATTCTCAAGTCCTTAGGTGTTACAAATGCAACCAAATTGGTCACATCAAGGCCAACTGTCCGTCAAATGAAGAATGGTCGGAGAAAAGTGAAAAGAAAAGATTTGACGAAAGAAGAACTAAGAAAGCATACATTGCATGGGATGACAATGATTCATCCGATGGTTCAGAAAAGGAGATTAATCTTCTAACTAAAGATTATGAAAGTGACGAGAACTTCTCTCAAGGATAAAAAGAATGATCCTCATCTTTGAAGATATAGACACTTCAATCCTGAAAAAGGTAATATCAAAACCATTATCTTATTAAAATTTCTCTTAAAAAGTTGAAATTTTTATTCAAACAATTTGACTATGATGACTAACAATTCTTTATTTGTTTGTCTTTTGATTGATTGAAATCATGAGTATATTGGCTTGATTGATTTCATTCTATTTGCATGAAATATTCATTCATTTATTTAAGTAAAATCAATATTCTTCATACTTGTGTTGTAATTGTTCTTGATAAAATTGATTATCTTCATGTTTTAAATATTTTTGCATGCCATGATATGTAAATTACATGATTGAAAATTAGTCATAAAGTATTTTCAAATATAGTATTTTCAAAAAATAGTTTTCAAAACTTCTTCTCTCCTAGAAAGCCTTCTATTTTTGTTTTCTGGCTAAAATAACCACTGGTAATCGATTATCATAATAGTGTAATCGATTACAAGCAGTTATTTCTGGCAAAGTTGCTCTCTGGTAATCGATTACCATATTTGTGTAATCGATTACGACGCGTCCCTACACCAATATATTCAAATTTCAAATTCTGAAACCTGCAACCTTTCATTCTCCCGAAAACCCTCGCCCCCAATTTTTCTTCCAGCCATATCTCACTCAATTCTTGTCCAAATCACTCCCCACAAAGCCCAAACTTCATTTATTTTTTCAATCTCTTTCATTTGAACCGATTGAAATCCTGAAAAAACTCTTCAAATGGCGGAACCATCGAAAAAGCGGAAAGGAACTTCGAGTCGGAGTCAGCGGCATTCCGGGTCACAGGAAGCACCAACTCCTCCCTCCATTCCCTCTGGATCATTATTCTCATCAGAGGAACAGCGTATACGGTACACAAACCTCTTTTCCTCTCGTTCCATTGTAGACCCAAAATTCATAGATATGGAGTTCTTCTCAAATGAGAATTTTGAATGCTTCCAAGCATTTGAAAACTCCAATCTTATTCCATTCATGTCTCTGAAATTACCTGTCTATTCTAAATTAGTCAAAGCCTTCTATTCTAATTTAGAAATTCATGAAGGTGTTCTAATGTCCGAAATCTATGGGATTAAGATGGTCATTGACCAATCCCTATTTTTTGACTTAACCAAATTGCCTAGTGAAGGTGTGCCTTTTGAGGGTGCACTGATTGATGAATGGAAATTTTATTTCTCTGTGCATGATGTCCGCCGGTTAGTTTGCACCAACCAAGTGGATATGACAGGAAGACTTCTTGCCGGTTTATTGGCTTTTGAAAGCCGCATCCTCCATTACCTTATAGTTTGCATTTTGCTTCCTAGATCTTCAAACCTTGCCCAGGTTTCTGAAGAAGATCTCATGGTCATGTGGGCCTTTCATAAAGGTTTACAAATTGATTGGGCACATCTTGTTAGATATCGCATGCATAAGGCATTGCGATTGAATGCCCCATTGCCTTATCCTCACCTTGTTACCCTCTTCCTTCAACATTTCAACATCCCTCTTGATTCTGAACCTTATGTTCCAATCAAGAGATCATTCCTTATAGGCGCTTCAGTCATAGCATCCTTTGGTTATATTAAGGAGCATGATGGATCATGGGTAAAGAAGGGTGCTAGAAATATTGGTGAAGAAGGACATGAGGGAGAAGATTCATCTCTTCTTTCAAAGATTTTGGAAAGGTTTGATGGTCTTCAAACCTTTGTTGGTGAGAGGTTTGATACTTTGGAACTGCAAGTGGATATGCGCTTCAATGAAATGGAGTCAAGAATGACTAAGGTTGAAGAAGATGTATCTTACATTCGGTCAAGCTTTGATCTTCCACCACCGCCGCCACCATCATCTTAGACTTATATTTTAATATTAGTACTTTGATTTTTAGCCTTGTATTTTGGCTATATTATTATGGTATTTGAACAATTTATTATTTCCTTATTTGCATGGTTTGATTGAACAAGTATGTTATTTGACTATGTGGATTTTATAAGTTAATCTGTTTATGATTGTTGCTTCATGTTTTTTGCTTCTTGCTTCACGATTTGGTTGATATTTTTTATGAACATTGTGTGGATGTTTAAATTAAATTTATTTGATACGCACTTTGGCTTTTTCTTGATGCCAAAGGGGGAGAGAAATGGGATTAAATCAAGAATTCACATGAGTAATCAACTTATTTTTAAGATAAGCATAAATTCAAAAACAAAGGGGGAGCATTTATAAGAGTGATTGACTAGGAAAAAGTGTGTGTGTGTTTCTTGATTTCAGAAGTTGTCATCATCAAAACGGGAGAGATTGTGGAAGCAAAGCTTCATGATGAATCAAAAATGATTCAAAGGTGTTTTGATGATAACAATGATGACAACAAAAGATAATGACAAAGGTGATGAACAAAAAGCTCAAAAGATCAAAGAACAACTCAAGTGAATCAAAGAACATCTCAAGTGAATCAAGAATAAGTCAAGAGTTCAAGAATCAAGAAGAATTCAAGACTCAAGAAGAAAGCCTACAATCAAGAATCAAGATTCAAGATTCAAGATCTCAAGAATCAAGAATAAAGAAAGGACTCAATCAAGATAAGTATTAAAAAGTTTTTCAAAACTTTGAATAGCACATGAGTTTTTGACAAAACCTTTACCAAAGAGTTTTTACTCTCTGGTAATCGATTACCATATTGTTGTAATCGATTACCAGTAGCAAAATGAGTTTGAAAAATTTTTCAAACTGAATTTACAACGTTCCAAATATTTTCAAAAGGCTGTAATCGATTACAATGTTTTGGTAATCGATTACCAGTGTCCTTGAACGTTGAAATTCAAATTTAAAAGTGAAGAATCACATTGTTTCACTCAAAAGCTTTGTGTAATCGATTACACATATTTGGTAATCGATTACCAGTGTTTGTTTCTGAAAAATCTAAAGATGTAACTCTTCAAAAAGGTTTTGACTTTTTCAAATGGGTTTTAAGTTTTTCTAAAAGTTATAACTCTTCTGAATGACCTTCTTGACCAGACATGAAGAGTCTATAAAAGCAAGGTTTTGTTTTGCATTTTCCAATCAATCTTTCTAACAACAATCTTGAATACTTTTGCTTTTCCAATCAATCCTTTACAAGCCTTGAAATCTCTTTGAAGTTCTTATTCTTCTTCTTTTGTACCAAAAGCTTTCTGAAGTTTTCTGGTTTTCTAAACCTTGAAAACTTGTGCTATTCATCTTTTCATTCTCTTCTCCCTTTGCCAAAAAGAATTCGCCAAGGACTAACTGCCTGAATTTTTTTTGTGTCTCTCTTCTCTCTTTTCCAAAAGAACAAAGGACTAACCGCCTGAATTCTTTTGTGTCTCCCTTCTCCCTTGTCAAAGAATTCAAAACGACACAATCTGAGAATTCTTTTGATTCTTCCCATTCCCTAATACAAAAGCGTTCAAAGGTTTAACCGCCTGAGAATTCTTTTGTATCCCCATTCACAAAGTATCAAAGGTGTAACAGCCTGAGATCTTTGTCTTAACACATTGGAGGATACATCCTTTATGGTACAAGTAGAGGGTACATCTACTTGGGTTTAACTGAGAACAAGAGAGGGTACATCTTTTGTGGATCAGTTCTAGTGGAGGGTACATCCACTAGGGTTTCAAAGAGAACAATGGAGGGTACATCCCTTGTGGATCTTTGCTTGTAAAAGGATTTTTACAAGGTTGAAAGAAATCTCAAGGATCGCAGGTCGCTTGGGGACTAGAGGTAGGCACGGGTTGTTGCCGAACCAGTATAAAAACTCTTGTGTGTTTGTTTCCTTCTTCCCTACTCTTTTACTTTTCGTTGTGCATTTAATTTCCGTTTTTACTTTTTGTTAAGATTCTCTTCTACTCCTTATTCTCTTAACAATTTAGTAAAAACATTAAAAGAGTAATTTTTTAATTGGTAAAGGTTTAGTAATAATTAATTCAGCCCTCCTTCTTAATTATTCTGAGACCACTCGATCAAACACAAAATAATAATAATAATAATATATATTAAAAGACAATTAAAAAATATATTGTATAAGTACTAAACGAATAACAGTAAATTACAAATACATAATAATAATAATAATAAGTTACAATCTATTATTAGCATATACTTTTTATACTTTTAGGGACTAAATTTTGTATTTTTATCTTTTAGGGACGCATTACGGAGTCGAAAGATGAAAAGTCAAAAAAATATGATGATAAATATGCTTCTATGCTGACAATCCACGCTAATAATCATTTCAGTAACAAATTTGTCCTTTTGTGTCACGTAAGTGACTTTATTAACAATGACGGACGAAAGTTAACGGCAGGATATATTTGTTGCACTTTTTACACTTTCAGAAACTAAATTTTGTATTTTCATCTTTTGGAACGTATTTGTCAGCGAGTTACACGTTGAGAGACAAAAATGATTATTTACCCTATATATAATTTTGTAATAAAATATGACATGTTTCCTCTAGACGTAAATATAAATTAAAAAAATTATGTTATTTATTAGATTTAAATATAAATAAATCAAATGTATTTTATCGTTATTTAATAAAATATTTTTCATTTAATTATAACTCTATCTTTAATGATTTTTTTATTTATAATAAGTTTTAATGAGGATATTTCAAAAATAATTATAATTTTTACATAGGATTAATAAAATTAAATGATGTTAATTAATTTTTTAATTAGTGTAAAATTAATTATTTTTACTTATGTATAACTTTAAAAGGAATATAATAAATTTATTAATTTTTATATTAATTATTTTAATATTTATATTTAATATAGTATTTTCTCTTGATAGTATAAATTGTTTTGTGAAGGCACCACCGGACGTACGCTCTATGTCGT
>NC_038250.2:7473134-7475394 GCF_000004515.6 Glycine max
AGACTATTCCAAAACGTAGATTAATATATTAAAATTAAACTCTTATATTTTCACTTCTATCCACCCGCCCATACATCGTAACCACTATACACCATTCAAGCAATACATGCATTACATTTACACCCAATGGTAATTACCCTGTGACCTCGCCCTACTAATTAATACTACACTCCATTCAACATTTTTGCCACTGAGCATTACAAGATATAGCATTTTCAAGACAATGTGCAATATTAATGCATACTACTCTCCCCGAGTACACTCCAAGTCGGTGAGGAAGTATGAACTCCAATCCGTGTTCTGGAGATGAATTTGAGTAGGTGCTGGGGTTCTGCGATACATCGTGAAAAATTCAGTTAATCGCCGTCTTGTCAGGAAATGCATGGCAAACATTCATCTGCCAATACAAAGAAACCCTAGTAAGACCTCATAAGCTACAGTACAGTAAACAGTATATGACAGACAGGATGTTGATTACATATGCGTCTCGTTTTCAAGGGACACTCCAACTCTGCGCAAGTAGTAATCACGCACAGAGAGAGAGAGAGCAAGCAAACAGAAAAAAAATAAAAGAAAATGAAAGGAGACTTCTTCTCATGATTGCTACGTGACGTTAGTAGTGGGAATAGAGAAAAGGAATCGAGAGAATTCTACTTTTTTATTTTTTAAGAAATAAGCATAAAATAATTCAATAACTATAATATCTTAAAACAAAAGAGACAAATGGATTTTTTTTTGTCTAGAAAAAAAGAGACTTAGCTTTACACATTATATTAATATTATATGATAACATTATCATATCTTATTAGCATAATAAATAACAAATTACAAAATAATAGAGTAGTTATCCTTTCTTCTCCTAGTTACTTTAGGAGACCTTGTTAATTAGCTATGTAGTGAAAGTATAACAGAGTTCAATTATCATTTAATCACTCCCTCAGAAAAAATTGATCATTTAACCACAGATATTCTTAATCTAGCTTTTCATGCAACCCTATCCGTCTATATTACATCTCATACAATACAACCCTGCCCGTCTATATAAGGTCCACGTACCTTGAACGTTTTCTGCATTCTCACTATTCTCCTCATCTTCCTCTTTTTCTCAACCAAAAGGGGTTCAATTCTAGCTAGTTCTATTACATCGTCCGCGACCATGAACATGGCGATCGTGCTTCTGTTCATGGTTTTCGCAGTTTCATCAGCTTTAGACATGTCAATAATATCACATGACAACGCTCATGCGGATAGGGCCACGAGGCGCACCGACGACGAGGTGATGTCAATGTTCGAGGAGTGGCTGGTGAAACACGACAAGGTGTACAACGCGCTCGGTGAGAAGGAGAAGAGGTTTCAAATCTTCAAGAACAATCTGCGCTTTATCGATGAACGAAACTCTCTGAACCGAACCTACAAGTTGGGACTCAACGTGTTCGCTGATCTCACCAATGCGGAGTACAGAGCCATGTACCTGCGAACCTGGGACGACGGTCCGAGGTTGGACTTGGATACGCCGCCAAGAAACCACTACGTGCCACGTGTTGGAGATACCATACCCAAATCCGTTGATTGGAGGAAGGAAGGTGCTGTTACCCCAGTCAAAAACCAAGGAGCTACTTGTAGTAAGTACTTCGAGTATTGTAGTAACACTCTATTTTTATTGAAAAATGTCACACGAACATACAATATATATTATCTGACACCTAAAGAAAAATAAAAGGTGTTAGCAAGAATATTTAAAACAATAAAATATCTGTGTATCATTACTCGTTTTTATTTTACTACTTGGAGATTTTTTTAATGTTTGAATTTCTTTTTATCATGAAGATAGCTGTTGGGCATTCACAGCAGTTGGTGCGGTGGAATCACTAGTCAAGATAAAAACAGGTGATCTAATTTCATTATCAGAACAAGAGGTGGTGGATTGTACTACATCCTCTAGTAGGGGGTGCGGTGGAGGAGATATACAACATGGCTATATCTACATCAGAAAGAATGGCATCAGTCTCGAAAAGGATTACCCTTACCGTGGTGACGAGGGTAAATGTGACTCAAATAAGGTTATATAGTACCTTAGTCCTGATTATTTGATGACAACAAATGCTTGTGAAAAATAGTTATATCACTCTAATTCATATTTTCATTTTTTTTATTGAGTCATTTTTCTTGTGTGCAGAAAAATGCTATTGTTACTATTGATGGCCACGGATGGGTTCCTACCCAACTTGAGGAAGCCTTGAACAGGGCATTGCAAATCAGC
>NC_038250.2:7475690-7560970 GCF_000004515.6 Glycine max
AAACACAACTCACTAATTTATCAAGAATTAAGATAAAATATTATAAACAAAAAACAAAAGTATTTTATTAGAGAGTTAACACTAAATAAAAATTCATTAAAAACAATCACAAAAATAAGATATTTATCTAAGATAAAAAATATATTTAACATTAATTTTATGTATGAATTAGGACAGAAAAGTGTGTCGTTTATTGTATAGAATAAATAGCATGGGAATATTCAAGATTATCAAAGCATATATTGTATCTAGCAATCGAATGTGATTTTTTTTTATATCATGCTTGAGGGGTGTTCCCGTCCTTAAACGTGAATTTAATTAGAGCAGCTAATTAAATGAGATTGGGCAAAAATAAATCATGTTAATTCGGTGCTTTAATTAACTCAAACTCGAGTTTAGTCCTACAACCTTGTTTGAGCTGAAGTGGGTAAAAAATTGTAGTTTTTGCATTGAGTTAAAAATTCTATGTTAAATTTTACTAAAAACTTGTTTTTGATAAAATTTTGTTTCTGAACTCAATTTTATAAAAATTAAGATCATTAATCATAAATAGAGGTTTTGCTACTGCGCATATTTTCTCTATGTTGACAAATTTTTCTTATGTCAGGGTGTATTCAAAGGGAAATGCGGTACAGAATTAAATCATGCTCTCCTGCTTGTGGGGTATGGTACAGAAAAAGATGGAGATTATTGGATAGCAAAGAATTCATATAGTGATAAATGGGGAGAGAATGGCTATATCAGAATACAAAGAAAACTGAGCACTTGTAAATTTGGAAACGGGGGTTACTATCCCATTATAAAAGTCACCGATCAACAAGCCACCAAATATGTGTGACAATGGCATCGGCTAGCTGTGCCCATTGAGCCTTTGGAAGTAATTAATAACAAGGCCAAAATTTCAAGGAGACTATCTTTGAGCTATTTTATCTTTATATAAGTATTGTAATTTCTGTTCCCTAAATCATCTGGTTGCTGCACGTGTTGGCCCCAGATTGAGTATCTGTTTAGTCTATCTACAGTATCTATCTAAATAAAGGTGCGATGGCTCTATGGGCATCATTATAAATGCATACTCATTTTGTGTTTACTATGTTTATTTTCACGCAATACTGCACGTAACATACAGATCTTTGCCATTTTTTTCCTGCATGGGATGAATGATAGTTTCACGTATAGCATGCACTACATGCATGGTAGGTAGTTGGGCATCAATACTTAATTCATACGTCATTGAAAACTGTGTTTAGAAACACAGTATCACGTAATAACGAAATATTAAAATGAAGGAAGAGTTTGCGCACAATGAAATGTGAAAAAGTAGACAATGTACAATTGATCATTTATACAGATGTACATATAAATATTTTTAAAATTATCAATTATATATTTATAGATATTATGAAAGAAAGAAATTTTTCATGATTTTTTTATTACAAATATATGTAATGATTGATTATATTTTTCAAAAAGAAAATTATAATATTTCTTTTTAGTATGCTAAAAGTGAATTATAAACCTAGATCAATATGAAATAGAATAATAGAATGAATACTAGTTTAAATGTTCAAATCTTAAGAATCATGCTCTAGTCATCGTTTCTTTAATTACTATATATAATCATATATTAGATTATATCAATCAATTGAAATCAGAATATATACTTATTATTAGTCTGAATATTTAAATTAGAAAAATCAAATTGATCATAGTTTCCATAATTAATTAATTACTATAATTATGTAATATTTATACATAATTAAAAATAATGAGTAAGGTAGTAAAGTTGGCTTAGATGCTAGTGCAGACTCCTGGGCAGAAAGAGGAGGTGTCTATTGGGTGGCAAACTCCATTGGAAGGGTGGGTTGCTCTTAACAGTGATGGATCCTGGAGAAGGCATGCAGTATGGTTTAGCTACGTGTGGTGGCTTCTTACGGAATTCTAGAGTTATGTGGTTGTGCAGATTTGTCAAGAAAGTGTGAAGATCAAATGCTTTTGTGGTTGAATCGTGGGGTGCTCTGGAAGGCCTTCGTCTTGCTCAAGTGCTTGAAGTTCAAGCGATTGATATTCAGATTCATTTTGAGGCTGTGGTCAAATGTATTTCTAGTGGTAAGGGTGTGTTTCTGGTTGGAGCTTCACCTTAAATTTCACTCCTTTTTCTTCTTTTCTTCTCTATTTCTTTTATATTGTCCTCTATCGAACACAAGCTTTAAGTGATCAGTCTTCATAGGATAAATAATGAAACTAAAGAGAAGCTGAGATAGGGTTTTGATTTTCATCCGGAATAATTGAAAATATTAAAAATATAATTGAAATCTTTTACTATTTATACATATTTATAATTTCAAAAAGTTTGGGATGCCATAGCTCTCTAGGCCTAGACCTACACATAAACCTAGACCGTGGCTCCCCTTATCCCAATGAAGCTCAGCCAACGGTAAATTTATTAATTTATATAATAATAAGAATTAAAATAACTTTACATAATTTTTATAATTTATATATTAATTGATGCAATTATATTTTTTATGTAATAAGAGTAAAAATAATTTATATATTAAAATTAATTTAAAAAATAACTTATGTAAATAATTGATATATTAATTTATGAAATTTAATTATAAATTAGTAAAATAAAAATATGTGAACTATTCAAAGTAAAAATATAAAACAAAATTAAAAATATTTATATATTAAATATCTTTTAATTTATAAATTTTTATAATTAAAAAAATTAATAACTAATGATGCGTAGAAAATAATGTTTATAAAATTAACTAATTAAAACAAATTTTTTAGTAATTTATTATCTTATTTTAACTTTTATCAACATTTTTTTTTATTTTTTACTTTATTTAATTATGTTATATAAGTGTCATGTCGAGAGTCTATAGAAGTGTCGCATCAACATTGATATACATATTAAAATTAATGATTGACTTTGGATGATTAATCGATAAATAAACTTAAATTATTTTTTCTGATAAATAAGAAATCAAATGTTTTGATTTAAAAATAAGAAGATCAAAATTATAAATTTAAAATTATAAAAGACCAAAATTAAAATTTAACCTATTTTATAATATATAATAATAATGTTAAAATAAATTATATTTCATTAAATAACCAATACTTTCAATCAATTTTATATTATTTTGCTTATACTATCCATTATTTATCAAACAATGGACAACATAAAAATTTATTTTATAACTTAAGTGTGTATCCTTTGTTGTTCTTCACTTTATACTGTAGTGTAGCGTGTATCATACATACCCTTATACTTTGTTAAACTTAACTTTAAGTAAAAAAAAACTATATTTTTACTACTTAAAGAAAATCACTTAACATCATTTAATTTTATTAATCACATTTAACAAAATAAACTCTTTTTGCTAAGATTGTATTCTATAAAATTAGTTAAAAAAATTAGCTATAAAAAGTTAATTGAAACCTGAAAAGGTAGCTAACAAAAAGAATTAAAATAATTTATTAAATCATAAGTGATTGGTATAACTACTTGTTGAAATAATTAAAAAAAATACAAAATGATAAAAGTAAATATATTTATATGATGTTGTCATATAAATTTTAATTTTATTTTATGGATAAAAATATTTTTTGAAGTGTTATAATTTTAAATTTTAAAATAGTTTTAAACTCTTGTAATTTTTTGTTTATAGATATATTATTTTTATTATATTTTTCATATTTTTTGTTGAATGGATTAGATTTTTTCATATTATGTATTTGGCTACAAGAGCATGTTTGGTTTTGCATTTACATGACTAAAACTTGAGTGTTGGATTAGTCAAACTTGATTTTTCATTGACCATTATGTTTGGTAATTAGTTACAAACTTAATTTAGGTGATCCAGACACAAGTGAAGTTTGAAACTATTTCTAATAGCCTCATCCACTCTAACTTGAATCCATAAGTATATTTCACCCATACCCTTCAAATACAATTAGAATATAAAAAAGTATACATGAATATTAAAATTCATTTTGATAATTATATACTCAAAATCAAATTTGTAAATTCACATTCATTCAAAATGAATTCTATCAACGCTTATCTAAACAAATAGTTAATCTTATATTATATCTTTGAATATTTTGAATAAATTTTAAAATAAATTTCAAAAAATACAATTAATTAGATATTATAATTTTATTATTTAATTAGTGTAATAGTTAAAATAAATAATCTAATATAAAACTATTCAAAATATGTTTTATTTAAAAAGAGTAATGAGAATTTTTAATAAATATTTCCAAGATAAAAAGGAATAAAATTTAAAAGATAAAATTTAAAAAAAGTCACTTGAAATAATGTTTTAAAAAATATTAAGCTATTAAAAAACTTATTTATCAAATAGTTAAATAATTTTTTCAATTAATAAAAACAGTTAGACACTAATTAAAATAATTTATCAAACATAATCTTAAAGTATTTTTATTGAGATCTGATATAAAAAGAATAAATAAGAAATATTAAAAATGAAATCTTAATTAATTAAAAATATTTATCAAATAACAAGATTAACCAATATAAACATTTTCATTTAATACTTTGCTTATTTAAAAATAGGCGCCAAGCACTCGTGCCGCATGGATCACGAGGAGGAATTATTATATAATTTGTATGATTCTAGTTTTTTAATTTTTTGAAAAGGCCAAACATATTCTATTAAATAAAATAGCCAGCACAAGATATGCTAAAATCAATGTTTTCTTCTTAAAAAAATAAATAATTATTTTATTTAAAATCCTATGATAAATTGAAATTTTGAAATGTGTAAATTTTTTTACTCTTTATTTATGTGATTCAAACTAACGATCTAAACCAAACTATTTGCAAGCTAGAATCAAATTAAAATCGAGCTAAAAAAAAGATTTATATCAAATTTAAATTGAATTTCAAATTGAACTAAATATTAACTGGTTGAATCGAACTAAACTAAGTTCATCCTAACTGGAATAATCATACTACAATCTACTTGTTTTCCCTCTCACATCATCCTTTAGAAAATAAGTTAATTAAAGATAATTTAAAAGTTGCTCGTGAATTTTAAAATGTTTCCAAATTTAGATTTGTTAATGTTTCAATAAAGTAAGTTTACGTTATTTTAGTTATTAAGCATGTATTTAGATTTTCAAATAATAAAGTATTTACTAAGAGGTTTTGACTAAGATATTTCATCCTCTCGATCACCCAAGGAAGGTTACCAAGCAAATCTGAGTGCCTAGGGTTTCTTGTGAAGAGAAGAACGAAGGGTCTATCCTTTCTCAAGACTTTAAATTATATGAATCCGTAAGTTTTTACTTTTTAAATTAATTTTATCCATGAACGAGGACAGAAAGGTGTGCCCATTGCATAGAATAAACAGAATGGGAAAATTCAAGCTTGGACTTATATATAGAGAACCTAAATGGGATTGTGCAAAAATAAATCATTTGGATGCTTTAACTCAAACTCGAGTTTAATCCTACAAGCAAGCTTAAGTTGAAGTGAAAAAAATGAAGTTTTTTTTCCTTTTGGGTTGAGTTAAAAATTCTAGGATAAATTTTGCTAGAAACTTGTTTTTGATAAAATTTTCTTTTACGACCATTCAATTAATTTCAGATTTGCAACTGCCCACCCAAATGTGCTATTACTTTTGTCTTTTCTATATATTTCATGTGTCTCTTATTATAAGAATCTTTCAATTAATTTACGCTCTTTAAAAAAGTAAATAATTTAATTAATCATAATAAATTTATCAATTAATTGTATTATCATTCTAAAAAAACTATCTTTTTCTTATCTTTTTATTTGCTTAATTTTTTATCATTAATATTTTTAGAGAAAATAATTAAGTAAGTATATGTAGGGAAAAAATAATTAATACATCTAAAAATTAGAAAAATAAATTATATAAAAAAATAAAAAAGATATTATAATTAAAGACGGTAGTAACAGTTTTAACATAGATTTCATTAGTATATCATGTATATGCGGTAAGTAAGTGATTTTTCTCAGGCATATTTTCTCTTAATTTTCTTAATTATTAGTAAATTTTATGTTTTGTGGGGGAGTATTCAGTGGGGTATGTGGTAAAGTATTTGATCATCGTGTGGTGATTGTTGGGTATGGTTCAGATGAAGATCAAGATTATTGGATTGTAAGGAATTCATGGAGTCCTCAATAGGGAGAGGATGACTATGAGAATAGAAAGAAATTTGGTTGGTGAAAAATTCGGCAAGTGTGGAATTGCACATCAGCCATCGTATCCCATTAAGAAGAAGAGATCCGTGAAGCCACCAAAAAGTGTGTGACAATGGCATCAGCTGTGCCTATTGAGCCTTTAGATGGCAAGAAGAAGCTAGCCCACCAGAGTTTGCCAAAAGAACTTAGTTTGGAAGGAGACTATTTGTTACTGTTTTATCTTTATCGGTATTGTAATTTCTGTTCCGTAAATTATTTGGTTGCTCCACGTGTTGGTCCCAGATTGAGTATCTGTTAATAAGTTTCTTTGTCTGTCTGCCTGTATTCTATCTATTTAAATAAAATAAAGGTGTGATGGGACGTTGGCATTGTTATGAATGCATACATATTCCTCTTGGGTTTAATTTAAGAGAAAAAAATTAGGTATTCATTTAATAAAAAAATTTATATAATCATTCAATCACAATTTATTATATATAATAAATTTGTTAATTTTAAAAAAATATTATAAATAATTTAAATATTAGTTTATAATTAAATGATAGCATTTCTTGATGTGATTCACACATCCTTTTTGCTGTTGGCATTCCCTATTTTTTGAAAATTTACAATTTTACTACTTTGTCTCTACTCCTTTGTTATGGCACCCAAAATAAAAAATGCAGGTTACTATTTTATTGTGCATTACTAACAAGTAAAACCAACTCTAGGATATGGACTTATAGTGTGTTTGTTTTTCCGTGTTCACCGTCCCTCAAATATATGTTATTCAAAAGTAAAAAAAAAAAATACAAAAATGCTACTTACAAAACAACACCTTAAAACGTGAGTAAACCAGATGAAACCAGTTCACAAACATGCTATTAGTAATTAATCATGATGGTGATGCATCTTACCTCACATTAGGACCCAATAACCACACAAAAAATGCACATATATACTAAAAAAAACAACAAAGTCATCCATTAAACCATATGTTATCCAACAACACCTAAATTAAAACTACCGAAGTCATATTAAAAGAAAATGACTTCTTATCACTGAGGTCGTATTTTAAAGCACGATCATTCATTATTCTTAGAGTGTGTTTGGATAGATAATTTAATTAGGTAATGTATTTTTTATAGGGAATTAAATTCTTTTTTTATTAAAGGTAACTGTTTGAATATTTTAGTAAAAAGAATTTAAAATTTTAGAATTTTAAATGAAATTTTAATTAGTTAAAAGAATAGAATTTTAAATTCTATCTTCAAGAAAGTGAATTTCAAATTCTTGAAAACAAGTTCTTTCCGTATTTCGAAGACATGAACGAACTCGAGACAATCTTCAACCGCTTCGACACCAACGGTAACGGCAAGATCTCCGCTGACGAGCTCGACAGCGTGCTCCGGTCGCTCGGATCCGACGTCTCTCCAGAGGACCTCCGCCATGTCATGGAAGACCTCGACACTGACCGCGACGACTTCATCAACCTCATGGAGTTCGTCGCCTTCTGCCGCTCCGATGCCTCCATCGACGGTGGATCCAGCGAGTTCCGTGATGCCTTCGATCTCTACAACCGCGACAAAAATGGCCTCATCTCTACCGCGGAGCTCCACCTCGCGCTCAATAGCCTCGACCTCAACTGTTTCGTCGATGAATGCCGTGTCACGAATCGTTGTGTCAACTTCGAGGAGTTCAAGACGATGATGACGACCTCCAAGAATCGCGGCGACGCCACGAATGACTCCGTCCATTAGCTTCGCCGTTTTTATTCTCAAGTGCGGACGCGTTGGAAACGGATAGTTTCGACTTTTAATAAAGGAATTCAAACACAGAATTTTAAAAATAAAGAAATTTAAATTTGAGCATTTAAAATTCTTAGAATTTAAAGTTATTTAAAATTTTAAATTACCTCATCCAAACACACTTTTAATAAATTTAAAAAATGACCAGTTTGATAAATAAAAAAAAGTAAACAAAAAGCCCATTATTGACACCAAAATCTAATTTAAAAAGTTTACTCTATTTTTTAGAAACCTGTGTAACATGGATGCCATCTCACCCTCGTGCTTCCATGACAACGTCGATGCTTGATCATGCAAAGGGCTGCTGAGGAGAAGTTGGAATATACGTAAGTTTCGGATAAGCTGACTAATTATATATTCTTAGGGCTTTCACGTGGGTAAGCATTGTTTGAAATGCCCAAGTAACTCTAGATGGTACGTTGCTAATGATGTTTGACTTTAATCTTGTGTAAAAAAACAAATTCTATGGTGAAGTAATCAAAAATTATTTTACATATAATTTTTAAATAACTATTATAAATATAAACAATTTTATCATATATATAATAATTTATAACTACATCAATAATACATTCTAATTGAACTAGTATTTTAGCTTGTTCATTATATGGGATAAATATATTTTTTATAACTAAACTTTATAATAAACAAATACTTTTAAATATATAAATTGTATTATATTAAAATTTGTAATAAATAATATTTTTTATACAATTAAATAAATTTTTTGGACATATAAATTATATTTAAGAGTTATCATACACAATATATAATCTTATTCTAATTATTGATAACTTATTTTAAAAATATTAAAATTTAAACTGAAACTAAAGTTATTATAAAAGATAGATTGAAATAGTAGAGAGGTTAAGAAAAATTCCTAAAAATATTCTTGTTGAAGAATTACAACTAAAGTCATTTTTTTCTAAAATAGTTGTTTTATTTTATATAGAGAGGGATATATAATCTTTTTATTTTTATTTACTTGCTTTTTATAAGTGTCTTCCTAAACAAACCTATATGAGGTGTGATCAGACACTAATTATAATTTTTTTTTTCAATAAGGATTCAAACTTTTGTTTACCATATTCTGAGGGATTAGTCCCTTTTACTCACCCTTAAACTTGCTATCATTTGGAGTGGGAAATGAGTGTTCTCAAATTTTTAATAATTGCAAAAGTTATTGTCAGTGTATAATAGTGTTAGAACATGAGCGGGGAAAAATTTCGAGAGATTTTCACTAATGGGTCATGAGCTCACCACATAAATGAATTTGACATTATATTTTGATACAAAATCTTAAAAGCATCATGTTTAAAGATTTTTCTTATTTATATGTTGTTCAACTTACCCATTTATACCCAATTTGTGATTGCATATTCACACTTGTATTCTAACAAATAGAGATAAAAATATTTGAATCTAAAACTTTGTGCAATATTCAAAGGTAAATATCACAAAAATGAGGGTTGAATTGTGATTTTATGAATTTTCTAAACCTGTTTCGCAAACATAATTATTGTCTGAAATAACTTTGAAAAATATATAACAAATTTTTCCAATAAACTAAGTGAGACGATGGGATCAAATTTTGTTAAAAAGTGTTTTAAAAAACAAAATCAAATATGGACCTTAAGTTTAAACACAAAAAGAGCAAGAGAACAACAAGACACAAAGATTTATATTGGTTCGTTTCAATCACTGAAACTACGATTAATTCTTGATAAACCACCAAGTTCCATTAACTTCTCAAAGTTACAAGTTTTCTTCAGTGTCACTACTAGCTCTTACAAACCAAACTTATCACCAAGCTTGAACAACCCAATATTTTTTGTCCTACCAAGTCACTCCTGGCTCAAAAATTTGTTGTTTGTTTGGCTCACTAACTAATTCTTAATCGTTTCACATACGGATATATAATCTAAGCTCTTAGTCTTTTCTCTCAAGATGTTCAAAGTATTTTGAGAGTTTTTGAACTTTACGAAGAATTTATAGAAAGCTTTTCAATAAGAGTTCGAAAATGATAATGTGTAGGTTCGTCATAACCTATTTCTTCAAAGCTTTTAGTATTTATAGACCTTTTGTTAAGTCAAAAGACATTTTTGTTTAAAACAAATTAGGATCCCTAATTATTTTTATTAGATGTAAATAAATGTAAAGGTTAAAAGTTGTGTCTTATTCTATATTAGAACATGCTTCATGAGTCTTTCTCTGATATGTCAGATGATAGCAAGATAAAGTTATGATCTTATACAACATTAAAAAATGATATTTAAGACTTTATTTAATACTTTGTATCTGAGATTTTTTTGTAGAGACATACTCTTAGGATCTATCGAATCCTATAAAGAATAAATGAAGATCAAGTTTTGAGAGTTGTCAATAGCCATAAAAAGTAGACATGCTCTAACACAAAAGGAAGTGATTTTCTAATGGATTGTTCAACACAATAGCTAAATGATTTTCCAGCATGAAGAATACATGCATTTAATGCAAGCATTAAATATCTCTAATGGTTATAATCTTCACACACAAGCTCAAGTGAAAAGATCTATTCATTTAGAGATAATGAACACTTGTTGAAGAAGACTTATATAAACCAGAAGCTTTGAAGACATAAAACAAGAACCTACGCATTCATATTCTCTGTATATTCCTGTAAATTCTTGTAAAATTATCAAAACACCTTGAATACCTTCAAAGAAAAACTAAATGTTGAGATTGTATATCCTTCTTTAAGATGATTGAGTGTTAGTCAGTGTGTAAACAAACAACAAATCTCTTTATTTGTATTAGAGTCAACAATGGCTTGGTATGACAAAAAATATTGATTGTAACAAGTTTGGTGTAGAATGTGAGTTGTAAAGCTAGACGGGCAGTAATGCTGTTGTTCAAGAAAAATGTTTTAAATTTTTAAAATTACAATTCAACCCTTCTTCTTGAGATATTTTCCTTTAAACACTCTTCAACAAGTGTTTGTTGTCTCTAAACAGATATAAATTTTCACTTAAGCTCGCGTTTGGAGATTATGGTTGATGGAATATTTAATGCTTGCATTAAATGTGTATCATTCTTCATGCTAGAAAACCACTTTCTTTAGCTTCCTTGAAGAACATTTCAGCACAAAACCATTTTCTTTTCATTAGAGCATGTCTATCATAGCAGAGCGTGTCTTTTGATACTATTTGAACTTCAAAGTGTTGAATGTTCCTTTATGCTTCTTAGGATTTGACAGATCCTAGGAGAATTTCAAGTAAAATAGTTCCTGAAAAATGAATCTAAGACTCAAAATATTAAAACGAATCTCTACTTTTGGTGCATCATTGGAGATTTTAATGACCTCTTCTCTGATAATGATAAGAAGGGAATCCATGATCACTCTTCTTGGCTTATTTGAGGTTTCGTGAAGTCATCTTTGACTGTAACCTTCATGATCTACCTATGGAGTGTTACACATACACTTGTGTCTGTCGACGAGGAAAATTTGACTGTGTAGAAGAATAGTTAGACAGAGTCATGGCAATCTCATAATGGATTGATCTTTTTCCAAATTTTAAATTCATGAATACAATTGCTTCAAAATCGGACGACTCTTTTATCTTTTTTGCGTCTGAACCAAAACATGCAAAACAGATTTTGTAAACATTTCAAATTCAAGAACTCTTGGCTTCTCAAACCCGAGCTTGAGCATATTGTTGACAATGGATGGGCCAAATCATAATTGAATGACTTCCTCTCAAAGATAAAAGCGTGTAGAAAAAACATAAACATACAGGGTAAGAAAATCCGTTCAAGATTCACTGCTCGTATTGATGATTGCAGGCGAGAGTTGGATGTCCTAAGACAAAAAATGGATGACGAGTCAGTAATAAAATTCCAGGAAGTCAGCAACAAAATTTCAAACCTAATTGCTCAGGAGGAAGCTTACTGGAAGCAACAACCCAAAATCTTTTGGCTAAAAGATGGAGACATCAACTCCAAATTTTTTCACACATCTACCACGACCAAAAAGAAACTAAACAACATCACTTCTATGACATTTGAGGAAGATAGTGATCTTAATGTTGATAAAATTGGTCCTTGTATTTTCAATGATGACAATAATGCCTTGTTTGTCCCTTTTACTATGAATGAATTCAAAATTGCTCTCTATCAAATGGATTCTAATAAGTCACCTGGCCCTAATGGATAAAATGTTGTTTTTTATAAAATAAAAAAATATGGTACCTTTGTGGACTAGAAATTTTTCCTCAATAATTTCTTTACTTGAAAAAGGATCCCTCCCCCCTAAAATTAACTCAACCACTACTATCCTCTTCCCTAAAAACCAAAACCCTTCCTCCATGCAATATTATAGACCCATTTCCCTATGCAATGTCATATACAAAAATATCTCAAAAACCCTTGCCTACATATTTAAAACTTTACTAGCCAAATGTATCTTAGAGGAACAAACAAAACTTTTGTCGGGGGCAGGTCTATCATTGATAATGTTTTTGGTTGCATCCGAGGTTGTCTACTACATGAAATGCAAGAAAAAGGGTAAAATGGGTGAGATGGCTATGAAAATTGATATTAGTAAAGCTTTTGACAAAATAAAGTGAAATTATCTCTTGAGAGTTATGACAAGAATGGGTTTTCATCAAAATTGGGTTAACTAGATTAAGCTTCGTCTTGATTCGATAAGTTTTTCAATCATCATTAATAGGGATCCTATAGGACATATTCTTCTAAAGAAAGGACTTAGGCAGGGTGACACACTGCCAACTTACCTTTTTATTATTTGCATTGAGTGTCTTTCTTCATTTCTTAAAAAGCCTAAGAATAGGGGAGAATTGCATGAAAGGTGTGTAGAGGGGTCCTTGTTCTCTCACACGTTTTATTTATTGATAATTGTTTTTTATAGTGTAGGGCAGCGAAAAGGAGCACATTATTCTTAAATCCATCCTTGGTGTATATGGAAAAGACTCGGGGTCACAAAATCGATCTTCAGAAATTAAAGATCATGTTCAGTGCCAACACCACTTCTGACATAAGGAATCTCATCATTTCATAATTGGGAGTACCATAGGGTTTTGGCATTGAAAAGTAACAGGGATACCACCAATGATTGGAAGGAATAAAAAGACATATTTCAGCTTCATCAAAGACAGAATGTGGAAAAGGATCAACCACTGGAGTAGTAAACATCTCTCAAGGGTGGGTAAGGAAACTTTTATAAAATCTTGTGCTTAGGCAATCGCAACTTATTTCATGAGTGTTTTGCTCCTTCCTGCTTTTCTGGAAAATGAACGGCAGAAAATGATGAACTCCTTTTGGTGGAGGAAAAAAGCAACATGAGTGAGGGGTATAAACTTGATGAGTTGAGAACAATTGACAATGAAAAAAGATAGTGGAGGAATGGGATTTTGTCATCTTCATGCCTTTAACTTGTCTATGCTAGGAAAGCAAGCTTGAAAATTCATCACTCAACCAAATGTGGGTTTCAAAAGTGTTCAAAGCCAATATTTTTCTAAAACTGATTTCTTGGATGTTAATCTTGGGCACAGTCCAAACCATATGTGACGTAGCATTTTTGCTTCAGGGGCGGTGATAAGGGAAGGTCATGAATGGAGAATTGAGAACGGTGAGAAAATCAATGTTTGGGGTCAGCCATGGCTTCAATCAAAAGGTAACACTTTTGTCTCCTCTACAGTTCCACACGGTCTAGAATTAATGAAAGTTAGCTCTCTTATTGACCATGCATCTCTCTCCTGGAGATTGGATATTATGAGCCAAATTCTGAACACAAATGATATCAACCACATTCAGAATATTCCACTTTTAAATGTTGATATGGAAGATGAGAAAATTTGGAAGTTCATTGCTCATGGCCTTTACACTGTCAAGTCATCTCATGGAGACCCTATTCTACGACAACAATTTCAAAGTAGAAGGGCTATGGAATCAGGTTGGAGCTTACGAGTATCACCAAAGATTAAACATCTAAGTTGGCGTATCCTTCGTGACTATCTCCCTTCGCGGCAAAATCTGATCCGAAAAGGAGTTATCTACCAACCCAACTGCACTTTCTGCGAGAATGGGCTAGAGAATGAATAGCATATTTTTTTCGGGTGCAGCCAAGCAATCAGTGTATGGATCCAATCAGGAATATGGACCGAGATTCAGCAAAAAGTGTTATCTGCACAAGGAATAAAAACTCTTCTCTTTGATCTAATTCAATCTCTTCCACAAGACACATCCAGCGAACTGGTCACAATGCTTTAGACCATTTGGCGGCGGAAAACAACAAGCTTTGGGAGAATAGGAAATTCCAGTTCGCGAAGCAGTTTCTTTTGCTCTTCAGAATCACTCTGACTGGCTTCTGACTCGCACAGATCACCGCATTCATGCAGAAACAGACAGACAATTGACACCCCAATGGAAAAAACCAAATCCTGGAAGAATCAAATGCAATATAGTTGCTGCAATTTTGCCCAGCAACAAGGTTTCGGAATGAGATTCTGCATCAGAAACGAGCAAGGCTCCTATGTAATTGCTAAAACGGCCTGGCAGAAAGGGCCCCCTAATCCGGAAGAGGCAGAAGCTTGGAGTTTGCTTCATGCATTATCGTGGTTGAAGGATCGAAATTTCCAAAATATGGATTTCTTACTTGACTGCAAATCAGTGGTAGATGGTTTATCAAAAACAAGAAAAGGGGTCTCGGATATTCAAAATCTATTGAATAAATGTATAGATGCACTTCGGTATTTTCCAAGCTCAAAAGTGAGTTTAGTTAGACCACAAGCCAACCATATTTGTTCATATTCTTACAAAAACATCACGGTTCAATGCTAGCAATCATGTTTTTCATCAAATGCCTTCTTATATTGTTTCTACTGTTATGAATGCAAGTATGACTTTGGCCAAAAAAAATAAAGTTTACATTGTTAATGCATTATGATTAAATTTCAATAAAAAAATAATGTTGATACAAAATTTTAGGTGAAATTATATTATTTTTTAATTTAATCGCTCATTTAGAAAAAATAGTATTGTAACTAAACATGTTTGTTAATATTCCGTTAATTCTGTGCGTTAAGTATCATTTTTCTATTTACTTCTTTTCCTCAAAATATCATCATTTTTTGTCACTCAAATAATTAGCACTTTTTTATTTGATATTTTCTTTCATTTTTTAGTGTCACATAAAATCTTAATGGAACAAAACATCTCTAGAAAGGACTATCTTAAAATGAAAAGAGATTTTGAAAATTAAATAATAAACTTTATAATTACCAAACAATAAGTGTTGGAAAAAATAGTTACCAAAAAATAATAAACTTATTATAAATAAGCAACTAAAGGAATGAAAAGCATGATATTTTATAGGACTAAATACATAATTTAGCCGCACTCAAAAGAAAAAGAATAAAAGCCTTTACCTCAAAACCATATTCAATTTTCTAAAATCAGCAGATAATTGTGATGACGACTCTCGCGCTGGAATGGGCTACTAACAGCCATGCACTCTATTTATGTATTTTATACATCTATACAGTATATAAATTTAAAATATAATATGATAAGTGTTATGATAGAATTGGAGTGAGATGTTGTGTCACTTGTGTGTTTTTGTGATGAATTAAGTTAATTATTGCTTTTGAAAAGATTTATTTGAAATGGATTAACTTTTGATCTTTTGGATGAAATGAATCAAATACATGTCTCAACCGAAATGGAATAAATTGATGCTCCAGTCGATATTTGAAGTTTCCTAGCTACATTGAAGTCTCATGTAAGGTTGAAACTCCAAAAAAATAGTTGATATTTGCAAAAGATCAAGTTATCAAACTGGATTCGGTCATTTATCTCATTGAGCTAGTGGGTTAGTGGTATAATTGATGGACTAAATATTGATCTGATTTGATTTGATATATATTAAAAAATTTAAATTTATATATGTATTTATTATATATAAGTATATAACTAACATTATTTGATTAAAAAAAGTTCATTCATATTTTAAAATCCAAAATAACAATTGAAGTATTAAAATTGATAATACAAGTTTACAAATAATAATTGAATCACACAATTACACAAGTCTCAAGTTTTGTTTGGAGCGTTTTTTTAACGAGTTTTAAAAACTGATCTGGATCGTCAGGTTTATCCCAAATTGGTTAAGTTTAGTCGAGTCTGTTTAGGTCATTCTGGACCAGATGCATGATCGATCCAATAAACAAGCTTACCTGATTATGCCACCAAATTTTGGTTGGACCAATCCGACCCAGGTCGGACCAAATTTTTAAACTATGCAAAAGATACTAGACATTCAAGTCAATAAATATTTCATAAGAGTAACATTAATTGTGAAAATAAATGCATACCTCATGTAATGATATTGATTAGTATTTCATGATATGGGACACAGGGATTGTCGAAGAATATTCCCTTGTCTTAGTGTAAAAATAGGTCACTTTACTTTGAATTATTCATCCGAGATCACAAAGTTTAGTAGGATTTTATGAATACCTGTAAAAATATCCCCAGATAGGAAGAAAAGAATAATTACATGCATAGAATTGAATACATAAGCATGTGTATTTACTTGTAAATTTACACTGATACGAATGCGGGTATTATAATATTTCACACAAGAGTAACATCATGAAAATAAATGCATACCTCATGTAATGATATTGATTGTATTTCATGATACGGGACATAAGGATTGTCGAAGAATATCCCTTTAGTGTAAAAATAGGTCACTTTACTTTGAACTAATTTGGATCACAAAGTTTGGACGGATCTTATGATGGGTACCTATAAAAATATTCACAAATAGGAAGAAAAGGATAATTACATGCATAGAGCTGGATACATGAGCATGTATTTACTTATAAATTTACGCAGATACATATGCAGGTACTATAGTGACAAACACACATACACGCGCACACACAATAAATTATTATATAGGATAATTATTTTTATAAAGTTATTTATTGATGGCTTTAATTTAGAAAAATCAATATTATATTTGTTTGTTTTTAATATTATGTGTGGAGATTTTTAATATTATATTTTCTAAATTTAAGAATATAATTTTGATTTATTTGTAATAATTGTTTTGATTAATTTTTTATTGATTTATTAATTTTAACATTAATAAAGTGCGAGTCCCAGCTACATGTAAAGACATATATAGGTTTCCAACGAATACAGATATAAGGATTAAGTTATTACTCCCGCAAATATAAGATCGGGTACGAAATTTTTTAAAAAACGTAAATATAAAAATGAGCGGTATCCTACCCATTTTTATCCATATTCATGATCTCATGTTGAAAATCTTACTCCTTTCAGTGTTGATCTAAATTGATCCTTTATACAAATTAAGCCTTAAGTGGTTGAACCGAGTTCGAAATAACAAGTAATTAATAACAAGTGTTATTTAAATAATAATACAAATAAAAATTAATTATTAAGTAGTGACAACATCTATTAAAAAATAATAGAAATATTTATTTTTAAAAATATTATATTAAAAAATTAAATGGTATACAATACTTACTTTTGTAAGTAATTGAAAATAAAAAAAAAATATATACTAAATATTATTAACCTGTGTGCTTAAAATAGTTAGTAGTAAAACTCAATGAATTAAAAAAAAAAAGCTAAGAGATCAAATTTTAATAATCAACTAAAAACTAAAGCACAAGTTGTGCCTAAGTATCATTACAAAGTACCAGCTAATATTATAAGTAAAACTCAATGAATTAACATTATAAATTAATATGGGCCTCTCCACATATTTTAAATAAAAATAAAATAAAATAAATAAATTTAGAAGTTAAAAAATAAAAAATAAAACTAATAAAAAACAACTAAGAACATGAGAGTAAGGAGTAGTTATTTAAAAGAATAGTAAAAGTTTAAAACCTGAAAAAAAGATAAAATTATTTAAAATTTGTGAACACCAAATTTAAAATTTCCCTTTATTAATAATGTAAATATAATATTTTTATTAGCACAGTAAAAGTAGAAAAATATCAGTCCACACCAATATTTCTTAGAGTAAAAGGGTTATGTCTTGAGTTTACATTATCATTTAATTTAATCTCATGATAATAAATTTATTAATTTTTAAAATAATTTAAATAATAATTTAAATTTATTAATTTTTTTTAATTGTCATGCTATAGCCATTACACTCTATTCCTTATTGCATATCATAAAAATAAGTGGGTCCGGAATTTCAAAAAGAAAAGAAACTTAGTGGATCCCGCAATGCAAGTGGTACTGTTATTAATTTAAAATACACAACTGTGTGATAGTAACAAGGAAAAGGCTAAGAAAACAAGTTACAAGAGATGAGGAAGCTTCACTCCCATACTTTTGTGCTGCAGAAAGACAACAAAAGCGAATCTTTGGAATCCAGAAAAAGTAGTTACAACCCAAAAGAAAAGAAACGATGAATCCAAGTCCAGATAATGATTTCGATAGCATCTTAGCATGTTATGGCGAAGTGAGCTTCAAACACCTGGCGTGTAATTGTGAAGTTCTTATCTACTTATCACCAGACACACAACTGGTATGAGAGACCAAAATGTCAAAAAACCAAACACAAATTAAGAAGCAAAAAAATACATTTCGAAAGCTTGCGTGCTATTATGGGCTTTTTTTCCTATTAAGGTAAATTTAACTACATTTGATTTTGGTTCCTCTATAATTTAATTCTCTCAATTTTTTATAATTTCGTTATTTTAGTCTTCAACCTCAAAATTTGATTTTGATTATTAATTACTTACCTTGATTATCACGTGTCGCACTTCTATTGGACGTTGATCATCACATATTATGATTTTATTGAAAGTTGACGTTAATTAGGTTACGAAATTAACATTCAATAAAAAAAATGTCACAAAAAAAAATGACGGTGACAGTCAACGTCCAATAAAAGTATGACATGTTAGGTCAACATTGTCAAGTAACAATCATGATCCAATTTTGAGATTAAGACTGAAATAATATGATTATCAAAAATTAGAATATTAAATTCGTAAATTAAATTATAAGGACCAAAATCAAATTCTGATACAAATATAACACCAAATTTATAATTTAACCTAGTTTTAATGAAAGGTAGTAATATAAAATAAGGGGATAGATATTTTAATCACGTTTAATAGATTAAAATCAATTTATTAAATAAGGGGATACTTGAATTAATATTGTTGGACTATATCGGTTTATTTATCTTCATTATGGGCTGTGGACCCTATGAGAAGGGCCATACGAAATACCATATAACATTTAGAATCCGATTGTTAAATCCTCACTCTATAATCTAACGATCAAATTCCGTTTTTCGTCCTTCACTTTTTCTTGTCTTTTTGCCTTTGTTCTCTCTGTCAAATGTCAGAGTGCCCCCCCCATCTCACACACCGGTCCAAGACCTAGTTGCTGGGAACCAAAGGCTTGCAAAGTTTCACAATAATTTGATCATTTTGCTTCTTGCATGATAATTTGCCAATTTGGATTCCTAGCTGGTTTTTTAAATGATAGTTGCGTATAAGATATTTTTAGAAAACTGTCACTAATATAGCAATACACAACTGATAAAACCAAAAAAAAAAAAAGAGTATATGTCTCATAAAGGCTCAATCCAATGAATTTGATCCAAACACAAACTTCATTGCTCAATGGGATTGAGATGTACCTTGGATTCTAAGTGCATTGCAACACTTTTGAACTGCTAAGATTGTCTTTCACTCCTTTGTCTAAGGCACTAGTCGAGTAATTCATAATTTAAAAGTGTCTCATTCTACTTCAAAAACCATGTTACACTTAGAAAATGTCATGATGTCTTATTAATTAGTCGCATTATATTTGTCAATAAAAGTTTTTATATACACTCCTTAAATGTTATCTTATCCAACAATCTCCGCTAGAACCTAATTTATGTCTAGAAAATCACGTGACCTAGGTTGGTATCCATCTCGAACCTAGTATCTCCTCATCTTGTACTTATAAATACCAATATCTTTCATGCATGACATCAGTATGATCTTTAACGCAGGATTGTATTGTTGTCGGTTCAAGCTCTTACTAACTTGACCTTAAAGTCTCTATAGATATCACTACCTTCATTGCATCCTAACAATACTTCCACTTAACTGCATGAAGAACCAGTTCAATAACCATAACTAATCCCACCTCTAATGACAAACCTTTATTTGATGTTTTTGAAATCTTTTTTACATGCATTTCTTTTACATTTTTTTTCAATTGTAAAAAACACATTTCAACTTCTAATTAGTTGATTTTTTTTATGTTTCTTATCGGATTGAATTCACTTGTACAATATATTTATTCTCTCCATAAAAAAGTGACCAATTTAAGAAAAAAAATTAAGTATTTTATATATGAAATTAATCAATTTCAAAATTATATGACTAATGTAAAAATTAGATCGATCATTTATTCCTTTGTTAGCAATTTATCTAGATCATTAGATTTTTTTAGAGAATCTAGACCATTAGATGCAAAGGTTATAGTTAAGATTTTTTTTATGAAAATAGCAATGTTGGAGAAGATTCAATGGGTATCTTTTCATTATTAAGAGATTTAATTAAGTTGATTGAACAAATTCTATAAATTATTATAAATCTTCTTGTATCTAAATTTGATTCTTATGAATAAAAAATAATATATTTTATTTTAAATAAAAACAAACAACTACAAATATATCAAAAATTCACTTAGAAAAATAGTAAAAATAAACAAATATACCAGATAATAAATAGAGAAAGAATAATTTGATTTCTTTTAGTTAAAAAAAACGATGGCAGAAGAAGTAATGGTGACAATGGTACCATAATGGTGGTAGAGAGAATAAAATAATGGTGGAGGTAGTAATGCTGACAAAAGATATAAATTTTTTTAAAATAGAAAATAATATAAAGATAATTAAGGGAGAAAAAACATAATGAAAGAGATAATTTTTTAATTAAAAATCAAATTATTTTTTACCATTAAGGCAAAAATAATAAAATTCCTAAACTAATATGTGTAATAAAACTCATCATAAGTGCATGCATGCACATATTTACTAAACCCTTAAGTTTAAATGAAGTGTAAAAGAATATTTAAATATGAATATTTAGAGGATACGAATATCAAATTTATTATGTATACATCTTTTTTATCAATAATCAAAGTTAGGTATCATGAGCTTTAATAATTCTTACCTATTATTAACCAGTTGAGTTAAATATCTTAATTAATTATATATATATATATATATATATATATATATATATATATATATATATATTCTTAAAAAAAACTGACTGAAAATAAATTTTATAATTTCTTACCCAACTAAAGTAGTACTAATTATATATCCCTAGTTCCTTGTCTATTCAGGAGCACGTTAAACGTGTTCTATTTGGACTCTGTAAAAGGGTAGGAAATGATGGTGTCCAAAGATGTTTAAATTTTCATCTGTAGCATCGTGTTTGTATGGGAAACCACAATGAACCTTCGTACGCCACCATATATGCAAATCGTTCATTTGTCTTATTTTAATTTGGTCGTGACTCATGGTTGAATCACCGTCATTTTCTGACTACGCTCCCGATAATCTTTTTCCTATTTTCTGTCACATAGGAAACGGTTTGGTAACTTTTGACAACAAAGTTTTTTATTATTTAAAAAATTGAAATGTTATAGGATTTTTAGGAAACATGTTTTTCAATTTACGTTCTGTTACAGAATTTTAGACTTTTTATAAAAATTATAAAAAAAATTAATTAATTAGCTATAAAAAAAATCAAATTAAATAAGTATAATTTTAAAAACGGTTATATATTTTTATAATTTGATATAAAACATAATTTTTATTGATCTGATTGCTGAGTTATATTTACGTATTATTAATGTATTTTGTATCAAATTTTATTAAAACTGAATAATAATAATAATAAAATAATCAAATAATTCATATTTTAATATTTTTTGAAATATTTTAATTGTATCGATTTTAATTTATATAAAAAATAGAAAATGATTTTGAATTAATATAAAATTTTATAAATATAATTTATGAAAAAACAACTTTTAATCCAAAAGGAATTATAAAATAATATAATAGTTATTAAAATTAAAATTATATAATTTGACCATCCTCTTTAGGTCCTGTTTTTTATATATTACTTTTCAATTAACTTTGTAAAATAAAAACTGTTTCGATTAATTCAACAATGAAATTAAGTTCCTGGATTTCAAAGTTCAAACAAAATCTAAACATCCTAAACGTTAAACAAAGAAGGTCTTTAATATTGAGATATTCCCGCTGCTAGGAGGATAAAAGAGGGTTTTTTTTGCAAATACATCATGTTTTTTCAATCTACATTACTACTTTATAATTTAATCTTTAATATATACTACTTCACACTTTTTCTCTTCTTTTTATTTTTTCAAATTTAAAATATTATATTATAAAATTTTTTAATTGGTTTTAAAATTACTTATTTATTAAATTAAATTTTATAATTTTTTTAATTTTTTAAAGAAAATAATATTATTAAATATAATTATTTTTATTTTATTATTTAATTTCTTTAACATATTTTTTAGGTGAATATTTTTATTTAAAATCTAAATTTTCTAATATAATTATTTTTAATATAATTATATTACTAAATATAATTAGTTTGTTAATGTCATTAGATTTAATTAAAAATAAGAAGATTTTTTTTAACAACTTATTTATAGAAGAATATTATATTGTATTATCAATAAAATATTTAAACAATTATACTTAGTTAAGGAAAAATTTAAGATTGAGATATGGTAGGACAATTGTTTCTGTTATGAGACCATGACCATGTTGCTGGCAAATTCTACATTCACACTTTTTTTAATTTCCCATTTATTTTCTCCTTTGTCCATCTCATTAGTTGGAACTGGATGAGCCTTTGCCATACTATTTCTCATTGGATCAGGATCGCACTGATCTCGTTCATAGTCTTGACACATTGATTAGGGTGGCAACAAAAGATAACTGTTAATTAAATATTTTTAAAGATATTTTTAATATATTTTTATTATAAAAAATAGTTCATATTTAGCTGTTATCAATATTTTCTGGATATTTTAATCTTTTCTTTTCATATCTGTAAGCCATAAATAATAAGAACATTAATTCTTATCATTTAAGCAAAAAATAACTGCTAAGTAAATATTTTTAAAGATATTTCAATATATTTTTATTTAAAGATTTTCAATAAATATTTTTAAAAATATTTTCAATATAACAATTACTATTCTTTGAAATTTTATGTCTATTGTATAAGATAGATGTATCAATGATTTTTTTACTGTATTTTTTAGTTTATTTTAATACTACTACTAATTTTCTTATTGTTTTAATTAACGAACATAACAAAAAAATATATCAACACCAGGTAAATTTAATTACAACAGTACATATAAAGTAACTAAAAAATTGTATTCTAATTTTATTCAATTTTTTTATTTTTCTTTATCTGTATATCTTTTGTTTAAAAAAATAAAAAAACAAAATTATAAAATTTAATTTAATAAATAAATAATTTTAAAATTAATTTAAAAAATTATATAATATAATATTTATATTTTATAATATTTTAAAATTAGAAAAATAAAAAGGAAAGAGAAAGTAAATTAAAAAAAATAAGAGAAAAAAAGTGTATTTACAAAAAAAAGAAAAACCGATAAAAGAGTGACCGGGGTTGTGTCTTACTAATATTGAATGAATGACGGGAGGGAGATGAGCTTTGGTAGAACAACATCACAGAATGATACATTTTTTTTTTGTCGCACATTATTCTTTCCGGAAGAAATCTTGTTAGAGATATGATTCAACACAAACTCTAAACATTTCTTTTAGCATAAATTTAAACGTTAGTTCATCAATTTGTGAAATATTGGTCCATTCCATCGAATTCAATTACTATTGGTTACGTGCACATATTTTTATTAGTATAATATGTCCACATATTTTCACTTTTGTTTAAATTTGCAATATGTCTAACTTTTAATTTTAAATTATGACGACTTTTCCTTTTTATAATTCTTCCAAATAAAATAATTTATCAAACCTATAGATCCACCAACGAATTAATTTCATAATTACATCTATGAGACACACTATGGTGAAAGGTCTCAATTTGTGTGCGTACATCAACAAGAACTCTTATTATTTTAGACGTGTTTCTTCGGCGCATCAATAGAATTATTGTATTTTAGATATGTGCATCATCAATAAGAATATTTGTTTATTTTAGTGTTGTGTGTATGTGTGATGTTTGTTAATATACTAGTATTTAATATTTCGTGAAATGAATGTTTATTTTATACAATTGAAATTTATAATAAATAAATGCTTTTAAATATATAAATTATATGATAATTAAAAACTATTATATCAAAAATTATAATAAATAAATATTTAAAATTTATGATTAATAATTTATATTATAATATATTATTCTTTTTAGACTTAAATAATATTTTCATCCTGTAATTCAATGTTTTTCATGTTTGGTTTGTATAAAAAGAATTTCAAAACAATCCTTGGAACTATAAGTTTCAAATGTTTTATTTTTAGCTTGTTAAGATTGATCAGTTATTTTTGTTGATATCAACATATATTACACTAGGAAATTTGTGTGAATAATTGTATCACATCAATGGTGTGACATCATTATTTATTATAAAGAGATTGAAAATGAAAAAAAATTATAAAGGTTTAAAATGTTTTTTTACATGAATTAAAAATAAAAAAAAATACATAGAGTAAAACAAAAATAAAATGACAAGACATATGATAAAATTTGAATGACTCCACATTTGTGGATGATTCAATAATATATTGATAGTGAATGATTTAATAAGTTTAATTATACTGGGTGCTAAAATTGAAATTAATATCATTTTAAAATTTAAGTTTTCGTGTAAATCATTTTTACAAAATTAACTTAAAATGATGAAGGTTTCTTCCCATCACCCTCATTTATAACTTTATTTTGATTATATCACTGGTGAGTGGTGAGAGATATCCAACATTAATAATTAGGAATTATTCAAAGACTCTTATTCTCGCACCATAGGATCATTATTATACGATAAGGAAGATAGTTTTTTATATTATATCAATTGATCTCAGTAGAAAGACTTATAAAAGCTACAAGGCTACACATACCAGGTATGACGGAAAACTTCACTAAGTCATCTTAATCATACCATTAGTTAAATTGAGTTTGGAGGATGAATCTTAAATCTTGAGTCATGTTTAAAGAAATTTTGTCTAAAATTATTTCTAAATAAAACAAAACTTTGTTATAAATATTTAATATTGTCTATACAAGTTTAAATTATAAATTGAGATAAACTTTCTCCCTGACACGTTTAACACTCTAACAAAGGTAGTTTCAAACACACATACATATGCATCGATTATAATTTTTTGATTAATTAACCCAATTGTCATGGTTGATTTAAAAAAATCAAGAAGAGATGGAAAGTGATATTGTTCTTGATCCGGAAGGAATCTGCTAGTCTTCGCAAACAACTCCATGTGATTACAACTATTCCCAACTAATGAACCTAACAAAAGTAATGTTAATCATCATACATAAGCCACCAGCCACAAATATCTCATATAGAAATGGCATTGTATGCAAGAATCAACTCAGTTGTAGTGGTTAACATTAATTGATCACGTTGAGTCTTGAGTCTTTGACGCCAACACTTTACCACCAGAACAGATGCAAAATAAAAATGTTTGCAATAGATCTTAAAAAGGAAACATCACATCAATGGTGTAAAATAAAATTAAGATAATTGCAGTACTCTTTTTTAGTAGGTTTTGATTAGATTTATATTAAATGAAAAACAAAACCTAACAAAAAATAATAAATTTTAATCAATTATAAAAAAATCTTAAATAAAGAGCTAGAGAGAGTTGCTATTATTACTCTAAAATGAACAACAGAAAAATCAGATTCCATTCTAATGTATTGCTTGTGCGGCTTCAAGAAAAAGAAAAGGAGAAAATTAAAATGTGGCAGTGTCGCAGTCTCCCACTCAATTAAGACATCCACCGGAGGTAGAAGACGTGGTTCGTTTTCATTCGCATAAATATCAGTTTCTGTATTGACTATATTTCTCGTTTCGCTCTTGAAAAATTGAGCTTTCATCCAAATAAAGTTATGCTAATGTTGATGATGAGATATAAATAATTAAAAATAATATAAAAATTAATTTTAAAAATAATTATTTATATTTCAAAAATTAATTTTTAAGTTTTTAAATCTCATCATCAACATATAAATAATTAAAAATAATATAAAAATTGAAAATCACAAAAGTTAATCATATTCCTTTTAATTTTTAGGTAAATAATAATGTCAGATACTTTCATATGTCAATGAAAAGGGGAGGGATATTTTAAATCCTTCGCTGCCTTAAAAAGACGCTCCAAGCACTCGCGTCGCGTGAATAGCGAGGAGGGAGTATTATACTAGAATTCGTACTACACCGGTGTGAACTCATGCTGTGTATTAGTTTTTTTGTTTTTTTTTTTACTGCATGAATTGGTGTGTATTAGTTGACGAACAATATTATAATATGCATTTTTTAAAAATAATTTGTTTATTTATCTTTTTCCAAATCTTATTACAGTATATACTAATTTAAGAAATTATTAAATAAAAATAAATATATTTTATTTGATATAGTAAAATATTAAATAAAAATTAAAATACATTTCATATATTAAAACATAAAAAACATTTAACTTTTACTTTATATGAAAAAAAATATAGAATATATAATTTTTCTAGTTTGAAATTCATCTACAAATAACATATTTAATAAAATTATGAAATTGTATGTACCCAACAGGCCAAAAAAAAATCTTGAAATTTTGTCTCAAACATAGTTATCACCATCAACACTGAAACACAATTTTTTTTATAAATAATTATCAAGTTTGTAGATATGCCTTTCAATAATTGATATATTTAACATTGTAAAATGCTATCAACTAAAAATTTAAATACACTCAATATATTTTTTTGAAGAAAAATACACTCAGTATATTAAAACATAAAATATTATAATTTATTTATTATTTATGATAATTTATAAGAAAAAAATATATAATATAGAATTATTCTTGTTTGAAAGTCATCTACAAATAATACATTCAATAAAATCATGAAATTGTGTCTAAACATAATTTTCTTCACTAAAATAAAAATATTTTTTTCTTTTTATAAATAATTATCAGGTTTGTAACTATTCCTTTTAATAATTAATGAAAAGTTAGGCGAAAGAATGATTAATAATTAATTCCCATTAATGATAAGTATGTAAAATAATTAAAAATATTAAAAATTTAGGTGGAGAATAAGTGTATAAATGATAAAAAAACAACAACTAATATTACCTTAAATTTTAAAAATAATAAATGGATAGAAACAAAAATAGTCTAAAAATAATATATATTATTTGTTACCTAAACAATGTAGTATAATTTAAACACGTGCAAAAAATGTTACCTAAAAAAGTAAATTTTTTTTTTTTTTTTCATTTCATGAATGGGTTTAGTGTCCACGATAGGTGTTGTGCGCGTGAGGCAAGTGATCCAATTGTTCGCCCATCTCGTCGACTGGGCCAGCCAGTTCCCCATTCAATGGGTACTCTTCTTCTCTATTGTCCATGTCCCCAATCCACATCACATGCCCTTTCACTCAATTCTCATCTAACAAGTTTGGTGTGAATCAAGTTTCTTTCAAAAGTTAAAAGACTAATTCTCTACTATTCACATTCATACAAGAAGAACTTTCTAGGGATATGTTTTTTAATATGTACTGATTAAAAATCAATTTTATGATTACATGCTTAAATAATTATCAAATTTTTAAGATAAATACTCAATTTCAGTTTTGAAAATATAATTCGATGACATATCAATTCTTAATAGATGGAAAAATAAAATTTGATTTCCAAATATATAAAAATGGTGACATATCAATTCTTGTCGTTAATTTATTATATATTTAAGATTTTATGCTTACGTGATAAATTAAGACTCAATTGTCATAAGAAAAGAATGTTATATAAAATATTGATTAATTTTATCATTAAATTCTCAAGTCAACACCTATAAGAATTGAATGATAAATTGATTTTATTGAGTGAACATTGTATTTGATATTTTTTCTCATAACATTTGAGTAGTTATCATGTAAGTACTAGCGCTAGATATAATGGAGAAAAAAAACTAATGATAAAACAAATATATCATCATTTTTTCACATTTGGATACTAAAATTGATATATTGAGTATTTTTTTTATCATGGTATAATCAAACATATTGTATTCTCCACGTTAAATTATTAAATTTATTATATCAATATTTTAAACAATTATTACTTGTTTTTAGTATTTTTTTTTTAATAATTACCAATTCAACGTCCCTCACGGATATCATTGGCTACCTAATCTTGATGAATTATTATTTTAATCTAATCCACCCCTCACCCTATCATCTCCCTTTATAAGGTCCATGTTCACTGCACCTTTTCCCCACTCACTCTCTCACCTTTCTCCTAAAACATCTCCAGTGGGTTCTTCTTCTTCTATTACAACAACGTCGTCCAAGACCATGACCATGGCCATGGCCACGATCCTGCTCCTGTTCACGGTCTTCGCGGTTTCATCGGCCCTAGACATGTCGATAATCTCGTACGACAACGCCCACGCCGCCACGTCGCGCAGCGACGAGGAGCTGATGTCCATGTACGAGCAGTGGCTAGTAAAGCACGGCAAGGTGTACAACGCGCTCGGAGAGAAGGAGAAGAGGTTCCAGATCTTCAAGGACAACCTGCGATTCATCGACGACCACAACTCCCAAGAGGACCGAACCTACAAGCTCGGACTGAACCGGTTCGCGGATCTCACCAACGAGGAGTACAGGGCCAAGTACTTGGGAACCAAGATCGATCCCAACCGGAGGCTCGGCAAGACCCCGAGCAACCGATACGCGCCACGTGTCGGCGACAAACTACCTGAATCGGTTGATTGGAGGAAGGAAGGTGCTGTTCCTCCAGTCAAAGACCAAGGAGGCTGTGGTAAGCAAGCACTGTGACTCTCTTAATAACTTAAGTCTTCACTCTTACCGTTCCTACTTTACCCTTCTTTTTATCAATTTTTTTTTAAAAAAAAGTGAAATTCTTTACTTGTTTTTTAACTTATCGTTGTCGATCGATTTTAATTTATGTTTTATATATTAATTGTTATCAGCTTTTCGAGTTTATCTGCGATTTGTTGCATTATCATCCACATTATCTATTTTTTTTAAGCAAAAAATAAATATAAAGTATATCTGTAGTACTAGTATAGCTCCTACTTTAACTTTACCCTTTTTTTCAATTAAAAAAGAAGAAAGTTCAATATTTTACTTCTTTTTTTTACTTAATCATCGTCGATCATTTTTTAGATTATGCTGTTGGTATTCTTTTTCGTGTCAATAATTGTTTGTAGTTTTTCACTTATTTGTGTTTTTCTGCGATTTATTGCTTTGCTGTGTGATCATTCACTTGATCTATTAATATCTGAAAAAAGTTATCTACATAATACCTCATACTTTATACCCCTTTTCAATAAGAAAGAAAAAGTTGAATTGTTCACTTCGATTTTAATTAATCATCGCGAATCAATTTTTAGTTTATGTTTTTTTTTTAAATTAATTTCGTGTCGATAGTTGTTAAACTTTTTTGTGTTTATCTGCGATTTATTGTTTTGCTGGTGCTTGAACATTCTCATAATCTATTAATATCTGGAATAAAAATATGTAAGGAATAAATTTAATATTTTATTATGGTTTGTGGTTGGAAAAAAAAAAAGGAGTTTGTGTTTCTTAGATTTGAAACTTTAATGCAAGGTTCATTTTGAGACCCACTCCACCCTACCCCTTTTGTCCTTACGATTCAATAATTGGGTCAGGATTGCAAAAGTAGCATGATGGCCCGTGATAGTTGAAATATCTCTCACTTTTAACGTCATCAGTATTCTGGGTGTGTTCAAATATAAGTAGTTAGGGAAACACCAGGATATTCAAATGGTTTGTGCCTATGTGGACCTTTTGCCTAACATACCAATCACTAATATAGTTCTTTGTCTTTGTTTACCTTACCATTTTTTTACCTTTTGCTGTCTAAGAATAATGAATATTCTTTATTTTTGAACCTAAGTAAACAGGCAATAGTAAAAAAGTTCCTTTAGCCTAGGATGAAGTGAGTCTTGAATTATAACAGAGTGAGGAGCAGGATAGTGCATTAGTACTTCAGTTTTTGTAGTTATAATGTTACAACTTAATGAGTTTCTGGCTGTGACCTGAGTATTTTTATAACCTATAGGTATTTTTTTAACAAACTTTGCTTATCTTGAGATTTGTTTAATTTATTTTTTTTAATTTAGGGAGCTGTTGGGCATTCTCAGCAATCGGTGCAGTGGAAGGAATAAATAAGATAGTGACAGGTGAACTGATTTCGTTATCAGAACAAGAATTGGTGGATTGTGATACAGGATATAACGAAGGATGCAATGGAGGACTTATGGACTATGCATTTGAGTTCATTATCAACAATGGCGGCATTGATTCTGAAGAGGATTACCCTTACCGTGGTGTTGATGGTAGATGTGACACATATAGGGTTAGTAACTTGGTCCTGATTATTTGATGACAATCAATGCTTATAAAAGATATTTATCACTCAAATTCTTATTGTTTTTTCTATGTTTGGTTATTTTGCTTTTGCGCAGAAAAATGCTAAGGTTGTTTCTATTGATGACTACGAAGATGTTCCTGCCTATGATGAGTTAGCTTTGAAAAAGGCTGTTGCAAATCAGCCCGTCAGTGTAGCTATTGAAGGAGGGGGCAGGGAATTTCAATTATATGTATCTGTAAGTTTCTTAATTAATTTCTTTCATAAACTAGGAAGTGTGCCTATTGCATAGAAGAAGTAGAATGGGAAGATTCAAAATTACTGAAGCATAATTATCTAACAACGAACAATTCATTGTGAATTTTTCATATTTCATGTTTGAGGGGGTTTTCACCACTTAAACGTGAGTTCAGAGCAGCAGCTAAATTGGATTGTGCAAATGCATCAACTCAAAATCAAGTTTTGTTCTACAAGCAAGTTTGATTTGAAGTTAGTAAATAAATTCTCTGTTTAATTTTATCACAAACTTGCTTTTGATCAAAGTTTCTAAACATGAATCACTTTCTTTTATAACCCAATTTTAACAAAATCAATTTTAAAAAATTAATATATCGCCTTCCCAAATGTGCTGTTATTATTCTTTTCTTCTCTTTTCCATTTATTCTCATTGTTACCTATACACCTGATAGAAAACCAATTTATCATGTGTGGTAAGTAGTTTTGCTCTTGCTTCTTGCTAATTGGCTTATCCGCCAAGTCATTCTCCACAGCATATTTACTCTATATTGATAAAATTTTCTCATTAGTATATTTCATTTTTTGTCAGGGTGTATTCACTGGGAGATGTGGCACAGCACTAGATCATGGTGTCGTGGCTGTTGGGTATGGTACAGCTAATGGTCATGATTATTGGATCGTAAGGAATTCATGGGGTCCTAGCTGGGGAGAAGATGGCTACATCAGGTTAGAAAGAAATCTTGCTAACAGCAGATCAGGCAAGTGTGGAATTGCAATTGAGCCATCTTATCCCCTTAAGAATGGTCCAAATCCACCTAATCCTGGACCATCACCCCCTTCACCTGTGAAGCCACCAAATGTCTGTGACAACTACTACAGCTGTGCTGATAGTGCTACTTGTTGCTGTATTTTCGAGTTCGGAAATGCTTGCTTTGAGTGGGGTTGCTGTCCTCTTGAGGGTGCTACCTGCTGTGATGACCACTACAGTTGCTGCCCTAACGACTATCCCATCTGCAACACTTATGCTGGAACTTGTCTCAAGGTATGACTAAGACCATCTAATATTTTCTAGCTGCTTACCGAATTTTCATGTGGAACTAACCATTGGCTATTATTTTAGATATTGGTGGATGATTAAGTTCATTTGCATAGTTCTTAGTTCTTTCTGAATGAGCATATTACACTTGCACCTCTTGAAACAACTCTCTTACAAGAATACACGATGTAATATGATTCTTGGATAACAAAGGGTATATCAGTGTAATGTATAAGGAGTGTCGATATAACATAATTTCAAAGAAACAAGGAGAGTTAGTATAGGGATTAAATAATGGAGGGATGTCAGAGAAAAATTTGGCAAGACCTTAAGGGGTGTTGGTATAATTTACTCTTGATTGTAAAAGTTGTTTTCACTTATCTGAATTTTCTGTGTATGACAGAGCAAGAACAACCCATTCGGAGTGAAGGCATTGAGGCGTACTCCGGCTAAACCCCATTGGACCTTTGGGCGTAAGAACAAGGTCAGCAGTGCTTAAGCAGATAAAGGAAATGTGAACGTGCAGGAAGGAGCCAATGATGAAGTAAATGAAAGACGAAGAATTAAAACACCAGCTGATACACTTCCCCTTTACCTTCACATAAATTTCTCTGTGCCATTTTATTATGATACAAATTGATACTATTCTGTATCAAATTTCAGTCAGATATTGGCTGTGTACATAGGGTTATATTATTGATGCACTGTATTTGTATTCAAATTCCAATTCCAAATGGCGAACATATTTGATTGCTGTTAGTTTCCCAGGTTATGTAGACTATGTGACAATGCAGCATTATTTGGATTTGCCCGATATTCTGGCTATTTCATTTGCTTATAATGTGGAATTCACTGGACCCCTCTTCTTTATTTGCTTTGTCGTATTCCGTGTTCAGTTTAGCTGCTTAGGTTGTGAGGATATTTTGGTTGCTGGAGCCTGGAATTGACATGGCAACTTTTGAATATGTGGGATTAAGCGATAATAATGAAATAGGAATGTTAGTAAATAATTGTTATATTATTATCTAATTATATGTAAATTGTTGATTTTTAAGATTTTTTTTATAAGAGACATGTTTAGTAATCAATAGTATAAAAAAGTATATATTGAGAAATTAATAACTTAAATTATATAATGGAGGGTTTTAAATAGTTTTCGTTGAAAGATATTTTGGTGCACAGATTTATTGTTGAACTGTGTCTAATAAATTGTTTCGTGTGGTTTATCAAATACGTAGGCGATCATATTCATGTATTCATTTTTTTCAAAGCGTCTACTATTTGTTGTCAGCCCCTTCAGAATTTGATATCGCGTTTCATTTTCACACTCTACTTTCATTCACATCTTTTCATCCAATACCAATGACAACTCATGTTTGATGAAATAATTATTTCAAAATGTGTTAGTTTAATTATATGTCGTAGTGTCGTACTCGATGCAAAAATAAAATATATTTTACTGTAATGTTTTTTTATGTGTATTTTACTGCAATGTTTTTAATGGCCTAAATTGTGCACGTCGTATAATTTGTATAGTTATATAGACCTGTATAGTTTCATTTCATTAAAAAGAAACAAACTATACGATATTTTGCAAGAGTAGCATGGATATTCTTCTGGAATTGTAACTCAAATGAAGATGAGTGATTTTCTTGTTTTCCTTTCAAGACTGCTTGATCCCAGAGGAATATCACGCAAAATGACTTTGCTTGTCATTTTCGTACTCACTTTTTTTTTTCGTTGAGACTGTTTTTTCTTTTGGTTAAGTCTTACATAAAAATTGTTTTTATAAACGTTTGTTTTTTTGTTTTTGAACATTCTAATTTCTTTCAAAGTTTAAACGATAAAGTAATCTAATTTTAGTTCATTTCCTTAAACAACATTATGCATACTTTTTTCTTTTTACATAAACAATAGGTTAACTTAAATTTGTTTATCGCTTAATCTGCTTTAAAAAAACAATTGATTATTTTTTTAAAACATCTCAGAAAGTTATAAAAGAATAATTATTTCTTTAAAATCAACATACTCCATCATACGTTTAAATATATAAATGATACGCAGGAATGCATAAAAAAACATAAAGAAAAAAAATAATGATGATAATACATGACATGTTTCAATTCCATGCTTACATATTTTATTTTAAGATTAATTTTATTTATTAAAAATAATCTGTAATTTACATCTTTTGTTTTTTCAAATTTAATTCCTTGATAATATAGACTTTGATTATAGTTGACAAGATGTTTCAGTTAGTTTCTAATTTTTTTGTTAGTTAAAAAATTTGTTCGATTATTTGATAAATAAATTATTTAATAGTTTCTTAATAACTTATAACATTTTCTAAAATATTATTTGAATTAACATTTTTTAAAACACTAGCTTCTAGTTATTTTATATTTTCTTTTATTTTTATCCTTAATATATTTATCAAAATTTTATATTATCATTTTTAGATAAATCATGATTTAATTATTTCTTTATCATTTTACATTTTTTAAATATTTCAATAGTTAATTTTATCAAAATAATTTAATAAACTAATTTTTCAGTTTCCAACTTTCAACTATCAACTAGTTTTTTAGTTAGTTTTATCCAACACTATTTCACAAAAACCCTTCGTTGATTCAAGTTATTTAATTACTTTTTATTTACATATAAACCCTTCGTGTTTTTATTTTATTTTCAAATAATTAGAGATTTAAGACAGAAAATTACTTAAAAGGTTTTTTATTAGAAAATATTCATTCATTCAAGAAAATTTGCGGCTCTGTCTAATGGGCCAAATTGAATTCTAATTTATAAAGAGATTAGATTTAGCCATTTAAAATAAAGTTTGTTTGTCTAAACAGGTTATTTTTCAAGCTATCAAAAAACTGAAAAGGTCTATTGGGCTTAGTAGTAGACCCACTTCATCGTTATACTTATATTATTTTTTTTTATTAGTAAAATAATAGATAAATATCAAAAAATTTACAACAAGTTATATATCTTATTCAACCAATTGAATTAAACTCTCTCAATATATTTATATTATTTTAATAACCACATATATAAAGTATAATAAGTTAAAGTACCAAAAAAAAAGTTAAAATCATATCATTATATTTAAATTTAAAAACGTTCATATCCGTAGTCCCTACATATATAATGATATTTTTATGAGTTTAATGGTAATTTATTATAATATAAATTAATTTTACATTATCATTCAATCATAAATAATTATTTATATAATTTTAAAATAATTTTATAAAAAACAATAAACTTATCATAAATTATAATTAGATAATAATATAAAATAATTTTACACTACATAACTCTTTTTCTCTTTTATATAATTCTTTTTATCTATACAATCTTCATCATTAGTTACTTTGGTTATAATAAAAGTGACTAAAATAACAACTTATCACATTTTCTAAAAATGTGATAACATGAAAAAAAAAATCACTATTATATTCATAAGGATTAAAATATTATATTTGTAATAACATAAAACATGTTGCTAACAGTAGATTTAAGATTATGCGAAAATAATGGAGGTCCTAAAAAATATTTATAAATATCTATAGAAACCTTAAATATATTCTCATATTCTTAAGAACTAAAATATGTAAGAACATAAAACATGTGGCTAACAAGCAATACCCAAACAATGTAGGTACTGAAAAAATAAAAAATCATTATATTTATAGAGACCTCAAACTTATCTAAATTTCATATTCATTACATTTTGTTTACTAAAAAAAGGTATTTTTATAACAAGAACAGAAATACATGAGTTTCCATTAAATAATAGAGATTACTGAAATAAATTTTATTCCTCTCAATAAAAGATTTTTATACGTGATTAAAAAATCAAACATTTGTCTAGGAAATCTAACATTATATTCATTGCATTATATTTTATATTATATGAATAACAACCTAACATAAATATATCTAGAAAAATAAAATGAATCTTCTATAATGACTTTAACACTTTATTAGACCATAACCCTTCAATAAATTTTGTCAATATAATATGTTTTTACTTAAAAGTGGAAGTCTAAAAGATTAAATGAAAAAATTATGACATTTAATCACGTCAAAAAAATTTCTTCTTATTTTTAATTAGAGAGGATTTATTCTCATATACCTGAAATGTTAGAATGCATGTCATGTTATCACTAATTATATTTAATTATACTTTTAATAAATTCAAAAAAATGTTCAACCCTCAAAGAAATAATCTATTTTTTAGGGAAAAAATAAATAATCTAATCACAATTATAAAATAGAATATTCAATTTGTAGGGTAAGATTTTCACTGTCTTTCTCTCATTTAGACATTATCAGCGCTCTCTTTAGTTTTCCAAAGATATATTTTACGCGCTATTCTCACAACTAGTAAAATATTCCCTCAACTATACCAAATTATTAGTTTTTATCTTTACTTTATTATTTAATTTTTCTTAACTATTTATCCATTTCAACTTAAAAATAACTTTATATCACAATTAAAGTCATTTAATATAAATCTAAATTTAATATACACATAAAATATTTATTTATTATGAATTATTATTATATACTTTACGCATTTAAAATTTTTATTTATAATAAGTTTTTACATTTTACAAATGAATATTTGTCCTATATAACGAACAAACTAAAATTCTAATTCTAATTATATTTTTTAGTTATTTAAAATTTCAAACAAAAGACTATGGAAAAAAAAACACACACACACGCACTCTGAGCGAAAGAAAAACGAACAAGAAAAAATCGGATGAGCTATACATTTCTTAGCAGAAACTTCACCGGACCTGAGAATTGAGAAAGTGTAGTTTGAGTTTCACATCAAAAGATTGTGTGTAAGAAGCGTTTTCTTCAGATCGATGGAATATCTTGGGATTGATCTAAGCTGCGCCGTTGGATCTCTCCGCCACGGCCAGTTACCGGAGAAGGACTGCTTGCTCCCTCTCATTTCCAAACTCCTCGGCTACGCCATCGTCGCGGCTTCCACCACCGTCAAACTCCCCCAGGCACTTATCGTTAACCGTTTTCTTCAATTTTTCTTTACATTTGCCGCATGCGTTTCTTTTATTATGCATATATTCCGTTTACTACTGAAGACTGCGTTAGGCGTTAGAGTTAGGGTTTTGTTTTGTTCTGTTCGATAATGTTGCTATAAGCTTGCTTAGTCTCTCTTTAGCTTAGAATTATAACGAGATATCTGAATTCGGAAGTATTGTGTTCATGACGCTGTTATCGTGCTAATGTTCAGATTATGAAAATTCTGAAGCATCAGAGTGTGAGAGGACTTAGCATGATATCCTTCGAGCTTGAAGTTATTGGATATACCATTGCCTTGGCTTACTGTCTCCACAAAGGCCTTCCGTTTTCGGCTTACGGAGAGTTGTTGTTTCTTTTGATCCAAGGTGTGCTAATAGTTTTTGCTTATGTTTTGGTTTCTGTTTATTCTTCGTGCAGGACTCTTATATTGTACGAATTCGCCTCACGTGAATTGCGCGGAATTATGATGTGTGTTGTTTTAAAGAGTAACGGATTTGTGCAATGGTGTTTAGGGTTTGACAGAAAACAACCAGTGGACTGTGGACAAATATAATATTCGATGTTCTGAAATTAGTACTTGCATGAGCATTATAGGCTTTAGAATTAGATCATGCAAGTTGTACTGATCTATCTTTTGTTAGGTATAGCTATGCTATGTTGTGCTTCCACTTTCTTTGAAGTTATCTAACTGCTTCTTCCTCTCTATTTTTGATACAGCTTTAGTATTGGTTGCCATAATCTACTACTATTCTCGACCTTTGCATGCAATAACATGGATCCGAGCATTGCTGTATCCTACTTGCTTGCTGGAAAACTGGGTTTTATTCTTGCGATAAACAATATAATTGAATGTTCTCGATCATTTCCTTGACGCTTTGGTTTTCAGATATTGTGCTGTTGCACCCACTGTCTTAGCTGGTCAAATTGATCCTCTCCTCTTTGAAGCTCTGTATGTGAGTAACAACTTTATGTTGAAAATACAATTACTTATGATGCTGTAATTTTTCAACAACTGAATTTGTCATGTTCCAACTATCCCAAAAGTCTAAGCTGTAGATGAAAAACACTTGAATTGTTTTATATTATATTTCTAACATAGCCCCTCACGCAAGATTCCTTTGGGCTTGAAGCATGAACAATACACAAGCCCACCTACCTTGTGCTAAAATTAAAATTTGTTTATTAGAACAATGAGGGTGGGATCAAACTCTAGACCATTTGGTTGTAGAGGCTTTGATACCATTTCATGAATGAAATATTCTTAAAGCTTAAGTTGTTAGGTCATACTCATGGTTGAAGATACACAAATGGTTTTATATTTGTTTCTAACAGAATCTTTTGTATTCCTTCCATCCTGCTGAGCATTTTAGCCTTTATTTTATAATTATGTTGGTTACTAGGTTCTCATTGCTTGATATTCGCTTGATGTGGATTTGATCTTTTGCAGGCATCCCAGCATGCAATCTTTCTCTTTGCAAGGATCCCTCAAATATGGCAAAACTTTTCTGTAAGTGGAAACATAATAGCTGTTCTGTGTTCCTCTTGTATTGGAGAAAAATACCTGCTTGTCAAGAAATTTATATAAACAATTTTTTTTTGTACTTACATGTGATATTTGATTGTGCAGTCAAAATGGCTACTTATTTCCTCTTTGGTAATGAATAAATGGTTCTTTCATTGTATTCTGCATGTGGATTACTTGACACTAACTACATAAAAGGAACTTGGATTCTGAGTATGCTACAATTGGCATCCTACGTGCATTTTTTTTGAAAACTAGGAGGTTTGCTGCTTGTGTAATGACAGGCTAGGATGCTTTGAACTCTGTTGAAGTGGTTATGCTTTTTCATTCTATGCTTCTACATTCCTTGTAGTTGTTTTTTGTCTAAAATGTTTCTTTTGATGAAGTATGTTGACACTTTGTTTCACCTTTTTTATTCATCATTAGTAACTTACTATGTTTGAGCAGAACAAAAGTACAGGGGAACTCAGCTTCATAACTTCTTTTATGAATTTTGGAGGTTCAATGGGTAAGCTATTATGACTTTATAAAATTTAGATTAAAGTTTGTGTTTGTTTGCGTACTGATATATTTGTTTTATTTGTTGCAGTTAGAGTATTCACCACCATCCAAGAAAATGCACCGAAAAGTGGTAGGCTTGCTTCTCAATTTGTTTTCATCATGTCTTCTGTTGTTGTCATCATTGTCAATGAATGTTAACTCATAATATTGTTTATTTGTTTTGAAAAGCTTAGAGCCTATTTGGTTTAAGAAAACATTTTCTATTTTAATTTCATGTTCTTACAAATAATCACAAAATGTTACTTTTGTTTTCATGGTTTTCTATACAAATCTTCAAAAAATGACAAATGGCATTTTGCAATTATTTATGAAAAGTTGAAAATAGAAAACGTTTTCTCAAGCCAAATAATCCCTTAGGACTTAGGACCTGTTCAATTACTTATTTTTAAAACATTTATTTTAAAAACCAAAACATGTATGCATGAGGTCTCTTAATTTTGACGACGGAAAATTGGAAATAATGCTGAGATTCAAAATGTTTTTGAAACAATGTGATTTCAAAGTAGCAATCTTGTAATCAACGAAATTCATTTAGTAGCAATCTCATTATTTACTGCGAAAATTCTTCCTCAATAGCTTCATTGAAAATTTAACAAGTATCACCAGCTATTACACTTTTCTGTCTGCATTTTTGGTGAAACACACATTGACAGATAGAAGTGAATAATCTTTCCCTTTTGCCTCATATTTTATTCTTAAATCTCTGACATCATAAACTGAATAGCCTGCATCCCGTTATTTACTTCATAATTGTTTCCCTTGCCCCTCCTCTTTCATAAACCTCGCCTGTAAAACTAAATTATTCAATCCATGTCTTGCATCTTGAAGCAAAGAAGTCACACACACATGCATATTTAAAATAAGCTGCAGAATTCTCAATGATCTGGGTTCTGTTTCCTACTGTGTTTTTGTGCTTCTGATATGTTGATATTCTTTAACTTCTCCCAGCAGTAGTTTTTGTGATTTTGGATCCAAGTTTATAGTATATTTTAAAGGATATTTTAAAGGTTGGAATTGTGCTAGTGGCCAAAAGATGTTTCAATTAGCAGAGGGGCAAGAACAAGTCTGAATTTTTAGCTTCATTTTTTTGTGTGTGTGTGCATGTGTGAGGGGTTAGCTTTCATGGTTTGATGTTGGCCATGGAGAAAGATGGTATATGTTATTAAGTGATTTTCATCAAAGCAAATATTTAAACATTGTGTTTTAAAAAAAAAAATGGTTCATAAAATATTCCCCCATGTGTGTATTTCCTCCCCTTATATGAAATTGTTCTTAATTTTGCTTTTGAAAATTAAGAGACAAACAACTAAACTACTGTTTGTAGCTAAAGACTACATTTTATTATTGATTGCTAGGATTTGGATCTTTTACTTAGAAATATGACATTGTTATTTTCAAGGAAAGACAAACAATTATGTTGCATTATTTAAGATTCCTGGCACTAGAAATTGTGGGTCCTTATGCAAGACAAGATGCTGATTTTCTTAAGGATGAATCTATGGCACATTAGCACATCATAAAATATTATATGAACTAACGTATAGTACACAGATATCTTGGATGATCTAGTCAATAAGAAGGGTAGAGCTCTTGAGAACTTGAGCACACTATAAACTTGCTTTTCTTGAGCCTTAAGGAGCAGAAGATTCAAATTCCATGTTTTAATTATTGTATATACAAGTATAAATGTTGTTGTCTTGTGATGTAAAGTCCTAATTCTTGTTGAGAAATGGTGACTTTTCAATCAAGAGTTTTCCTTTTAAATAGGATGGTGATATTGAAAGCCCTCCTACGTATTGTTTCCATTATTTTGTCTATGAAATTGATCATATTTTTCTTTCAAAACCATTTCTTCGATCTCCTTGACTTGATACTTATCCATTCAAAAATAACCGACTTTTTTGTGTCTCTATTGAAGTATTGTCCATTGTAAATTTATTTATTTACTATTTCATATAATTGTGACTGTTTCTTTGATTCTTTTGAAGTTCTATTGGGCTATGCAATTGGTGTCGCAACAAATTTTACCATCTTGAGTCAGATTATAGCATACCAAAAGCCTCAGGTTGGAAAGGAGAAGAAAACAAAGTAATCGAATTACATTGCGTCGTGTATATCTCTTCATCCTGGCCAACTCTCAGCAGACACAGAATTTGGTCAGTCTTCAATCGAACTTTACCTTGTTTCAAGTTTCAACTACTGATAGGTGGACCATAGGCAGCAGTGTAAAAGTAACAGGTGATTATTATCATATTTATTTTGAACCTGAGACACTTGAGCTTAATTAGTTTATCGTTATTTATCAAAGCTAAAATTGAAAGGATGCGTCCAGGTTCTTTGTAAGAATCTCTTACCATGAGTGTAAGGCTTAGTTAGTTCTACCTTTTTTTAATAAGCAAAATGTTGAGTCAAAGAAAACTCTATGGTTTCTCACCCCGGTTTTAATGTGACATTAATTTGCCTGAAAAAAAAAAAAAACAAAACAAAACAAAATGTACATCTCATATTTTTTGGTGTATCGGACTATCGGTGTGGAGAGGAGAGAGATGGGGAGAAAAAAATAAAAGACGAGAGATAAACTGATAGATGTGGCAATTATGTGTTATTCACCAAAAAAAAAAAATTGTGATAGGAAATAGAGAGATAGAGATATGAAAAATAGGATGGAAGAGAAGTGTTAAGCAAATGTTAAATTGATATAATAATTCAATTTCTCGTGATTTCATTTAGTTTCCCTTACGTACTTGAAAGGTATATGCACTTTGGGCTGAAGTACCTTCCAAACTGCATGGGTTATATCCCCTTGAGAATTGGCATTTACTGGCTTTTGTAATTTTGAAGATTTCATATAGTTTCCCTTACTAACGTACTCTAGTAATTAATGAGGTTGGGTGAGAGAGTGACTGATGATTGATTAACTTTTCTGATAAATGTATAAAATAATTAAAAGTTAGATAACATAAGGATGCCCCTTTGAGAATGTACCACGAGACGAGTGCTAGCAATGGAGTATTTTCTAACTTACTTTTTTAATTGCTTAAATTTATTATTAAAAATTTATAAAATTATAAGGTTCATTAAATAAGAAGTGAGATTTATAAATTTGTGTTTTTCAATAATTTCAACCAATAAAAAAAGGGTTAATAAAAGTGTGCTCGTGTTTCATAATCCGATAAAATTGGAGCAATACAAAGATAAGGGGCAAGGATATTTGATTAAATAAATTAATATTATTTTAAATCTTAAAAATGACAAATACATATAATCAATTTTTTTTTTGAAAAATCAACATTTCTAAAGAAACTGAGGGACTCCTTTGTTTGCTTGAATATAAGGTTATGGAGTTTAGTGAGATTTTAGGCCCTAGAAATAGTTAATAGTTACAAATTTCTTAGGTAGATTATACAAAGTGTTGCTCTATAGTATGAATTTAAAACGCAGGGAAAAACAAAAAATATTAACGTGGAGTTTTCCAAAACAAATAATTAATTGAAAATTTGGAAAAATGTAAAAACAAAAGTTAACGGAAATCAATCATACTGGTTTTGTTTTTTACGCGAAAAATGTAAAAGCACACCTTTTTTCTTATACAACAAGTTGTGGTAGTTCCACTAACTACGGATGAAAGGACTTCACTAATTAAGAAAATGAGTGGCCTCACTCCATAAGAATTTCGAATGTTGCTTGGTCTTAACTTTTACCCTCTAATAACCAGTCAGTAACTTAATGGAGACATTGATTTTAATGCGACAGTGATTCAACGCTTGACATAGGAAAATGGCAATTGACATTGTTGGAACACGTTAGACGTTGGACCAACTTTTGGTAATCTTTTAATGCTTATTTATTTTAGGCAAATACTAACACATATATCTGATAACGTTGATTAAAAAAGTAGAAGAAATAATTGATTGGAATGCGTAAATTATGTTTTTCTATAATTTCATATACATTCATATGATTGCTAATAAAATTGTGATCTATACAACAAAAATCTTTCTCCAGTATTACTGGTCCTTAACTTAGATAGATACTGATCTTGTTTCAAAAGAAACTTAGATATTGATCGCACAGGACTCGAACATACTTACCCTTAACTTAGATACTGATCTTGTTTCAAAAGAAACTTAGATATTGATCTTACAGGACTCGAACATACTTACCCTCTGTAAAAGATCTATGTAATCTACACCAATTCTCCGATATTACTGGTCATTAACTTAGATATTGATACTTTGAAAACAAAAAGTCAGATATTGGTTTAATGGACCTTGGGTCAGTAATTAAATACTTAAAATAGGATATGGGAATTGACATAATTGGAGCAAAGTACCAACTTTTGGTAAAGTCCTCTTTTATAGTGTTGCTATCTGCACTGGTGAAGGACAAAAGCTGATTCTGGACTTAACATGACTCATCTGGTAAAGTCCTCTTTTATAGGCTTGAATTTTTATTTTATTTATTTATTTCTTTTTTACCAACCCAAAACATGACTCATCTGGTTGTATAAACCGATCAATTTACTCGGTTGAGTCAAGCCACAGATCGTATCAGTTCATCAATATTTCTGAACTAATATTTTAATAGAAAAATGCTAGAAAGACACTACCAGACACATTCTTTTGTAACTATGCTTTGAACCACAAAATGATAATGGCTTTCATAAGGCACTACCGAAAAATGGATCACTTTGCTTTCTCCCTTCCTCGCTATCCTGTTCTACCCTACCTACCAAGAATTTCTTGTTCAAGTGTAGCATTCAAACAATTTTCATACAATCGTGTAATAGGTAAATCTAATGGTATATATGCACCATAAATTGGGTGTATTGGGGCACTCAACATGTATGAATCACATTCTGTAGAAGAATTTATGAATTGAAATGCTTAGCAAACATGTTGGCAGCAAAAACAAAACGCCCCCGACCATAATCAAGGCACGAAAATATGATCTAGCGGTTCACCTCTAGCTGGAAAATATCATTCCTAACGAGTGATAATTTTGGCAGAGAATAATGGCAACAAAATGCACAAGGTAAACATGAGTGAAATAAATCAACATATTTTCTTCATAACTTGGCCTCTTCAAACAAAAATGAAGCTGCAACATATAGAGCCCACTAGACCCTTTTCTGTTAGTCCTATAGACTTGTATGAGATCAGGTCCCCTCGAGATTTTTTACCTCAAACAGCATTGATTTATTATGAAGTGGTTATGAACAATTAGCAGGAAAAGCTCAGAGGAAGACAGGGTTACATCAAACAATAACAAGCAGTTAATTATTTTCTTTTAAATCAACAATTGTATCCCTTGCCTGTCTTCCCAAATGACAATGGATGCAAATAAAATGTCACCTGCTTGCTGCTAAGTGCCAAGGAAATCAAATCATGTCAAACTCATACAGAAGTCTTCAGATTGGACTGGATACGCTCAGTTGCAACATGAAAAGGCCAAAAAATGTCATAAGCAAACATGAAGAAACCTAAATACAAGAAAAGGGCATTTTTCTCATGAGTCATGTTTCCCTACATGCTAGCTACCATTGTAATCTCCCAAGATATGTACAGAAAACCAAGCATATCTTCGGCCATTCACTATCAAATATCTGCCACAATACTATAGTTTGCAACACTAGATACACCAATCATAAATCATATAAAAGCTAGTCAACCTTATCCTCTGCAAAACTATACATGCATGCTAACATGCGGTGGTATCCAATCCATCAAATCTAAGAATCCAGGATGAGCTGACACAATATTGTGCACTTGAGCAGTAGGCTAGGGGATGTGAATATGAATCAGACAAAATTCAATAGAGAAAGGCTGTTTAAAAGATACAAACAAGCAAACAAGGTGTTGCATATGATTAAGTTTTTAAATTCCTATATTTTAAACATATAGTATTAACTTATATGATATGAATCATGTGATTCAATATGCCCTGGGCGAGCAAGAGGACACATAACTCAGTTTACCAAACAAAGTAGAGCACCATCCACAATTGTAAAGAGAAAGGGAAAAAAAATGTGATTGTCACTTGCAACCGTGAAGCTTCAATTCCAAAGGCAATAAAAATCACACGGCATAAATTTCAAATTTAAGTACAAGAAATATAAAAATCAAATGATACAACAACCCAAAACAATGAAAAATGGCCAAAGACTCAGGTTTGCTTTGGCCCTGCTATCCCTAACCATGGCGTGCACTAGTGCTACCACCTGACCATCTCTTAAAAGTGCTAGCCACTAAACTCCTCCCAGACAAAAGCCCTAATCTCAACTTGAACGAACTAGACCGAGTGGTGCTGCTTGATGCAGATGCTGCTGCGGCCACGATTTGGGCAGGCATCTGAGGAAACTCTACAACATTGTCCTGTGCCCCTCCATCACTAGCACTCGCTTCCTGAAGCTCTGCCTCACCAGTATCTAAATTAACAGCAACTGACCCTCTAGTCCTCCTCAACCAATCACCACCCTCAGGGGTAACCCCCTTACACTTCTTAACCTTAACTTTCACCAAATTCGGACACCCATTTGCCAATGCCTCCATCCCTTGATCCGAAACAGGACAACTCTTAATACACAGTTTCTTCAAAGCCACACACTTTGCAGCAATGCAAGATATCTCAGTATCACCAACCGAATCACTTCCACACAAAGCCAACCGCTCAAGATTCCGGCAATTAGATGCCAACATTTCCAAACTCGCCTTAGTAGGGTTTACCCCAATTAGCACTAATTCAAGCAAATTAGGGCAACCTTTTGCAACAGCTATCAACCCTTCGTCGCCAATTCGATTTGCCTTCCATCCATCAATGTGAAGCTTCCGCAAAAGCTTGCACCTGTCTGCAATAGCAACAAGTCCAATATCAGAACATTCAGGAGTCTTAACGAGATGCAAAATCTCCAAACTCGAAAAATTCGCGATCGCTTGCAATCCAACGTCGCTAATCTGAAGCCTCTCGAGGTGAACTTCGACCATGTTCGTGACTCGATCTGCCATTAACTGAAAGAGCCGGTCCCAATCCCCGGAGCACCGGAAAAGCTTCAAGGTTTTCAGATTCTTAGCCCCGAGAATCAGCGTTCCGAAACACTGTCCGTTGTAGAGCTCCTTCAGGCAAACGATTTTCAGCGACGCCGCAGCCACGCCGGGACCGATCGGCTCCGCCGCCGCCGCGTCGGTGATTCCGCGGAGGCGCTTGACTGAGAGCTCCTCCAGCGCGGCGCAGTTGTCGAGCACCGCGTTCATGCCTTTGGATCCGAACGTGCACGATCCGCAGGAGAGCTTCTTCAATCCCTTGCAGTTCTTCGCGAACGCTTCCATTCCAGCGTCGGTGAGGGCGCGGCACGCGCGGAGCTTGAGGCGCGTGAGGTTAGGGCACCGCTGCGAGATCAGCACGAGCGCGTCGTCGCTTATGCTCACGGATCTGCGGTCGCACTTCAACGCGAGCTTCGTCACCGAATCGAACCGAGAGAACAGCGACGGAATCGCTGGAAACAGATCCTCATCCGCGTTCAGAGAAAGCCTGTGACGACTCTGTCCTTCGATCTGGAGCCACCGCCGGCAAACGAGCGAGCAGCGGTTCCGATCGGCGGAGCTAAGAAACTGAAACACCGAAGCCAGGCACTCGTTAGGGAGATCGGAGATGTAGTCGGTGGTTTCATCAGTAACGGCCTCGCCACGACGGTTTTCGCTTTCGTCTTCGCCGGCGCCGGAGGAATAACCGGCCATCGGCGTAATCAAGGCGGTGGATCTGGTCTTGGAGGTGTTGACGGAGAGGTGGCCTGGATCCCTCTCACGACGGCTTGCGACGGCGGCGGAGGAAACAGATTGTCCCATCCACGGCGGTTAGGGATATTATATAGAAAACAAACGGTTGAAAACTTGAGAGTGAAGGTCCTCAGCGTTACTACGCTGGACGCTTCTTGAGAGGAACCACTCACTCAGAACTAACTAACTCTCTTCTTCGTTGGAATGGTTTTTTGGTGTCGGAGTTGAGTGGCGGAATTGAAATCGATATTCGTTTCACCTTTTTATTTTTCTGCGCTCTGTTTGGTGTGACCCGATAAAGTGGACAAATTTTTTAAAACGGTACTGCCGCGACCAGTCATATATGATTCAATACGGTATGGGCAACCTCACCGGGTTACCGTGGGGTCTCGCTCGTGTGAATGAGACGAAGCGTGCGTGCAGGCGCTGGTGTTTGTGCTCAAGGGTTGCAGGTGAGTGATGGAGACTTATATACTAAGTCAGTCACAAAACAAAACCGTCACTCTCTCAGTCTCTCTTGCACCCTGCACAGTGTGGGGGAGAGAAGTAAATTGGTAAATAAATAAAAAACTGTGGTCCCAAACATGCAGACATCACACGTGGCAGTGGCCGAATGGTTTTAATACAAACAAATAGATTAAAGTTACTTTATTTTCAATGAATATCACTAATAACTAATACCATCTCTAATGCAAGAAATTCATATGGAATTTTTAATTATTTTTTTGTGATCCTAGTAGTGTCATGTCATTCATAAAAAATTCATAGAATTTTACTTCAATGTAAGAAATCGCAAGAAATTTAAATATTTAAATTATTTTATTATAATTTAATTATTATTCCAATAAAATAATTAATTCATTTTTTCAATTTTTATGTATACAAATAATAAATATGAATAAATAAAAAAATATTAAATATAAATTACCCGTGCTTGACTTGGTGGGATTTGATGGTTGACTATAAATTTGTGGATTTTGAGAACTACTACTAATAGGTGGCTCTACATTGGATGAAGGATGCATATATCACATGTGTGTGGGTGGTGGATACATAATATACAGCGGTGGATTTTGAGAATTTTCATTGGTAGGAGGTGGTGGTGGACACATAACATATTGCGGTGGATTTTGAAAATTTTCACTACTTTGGGGTGGTCAATACATAATATATTACGGTGAATTTTGAGAATTTTTACTAGTAGGAAGTGATTGGTTTTGTAAATAATTATAGTAACATTGATAATTATACTGATTAGAATCCATTTTAGAGAGAATAAAAAAATTGACACTTGATAGCAACAACAAAAAAATAGTAGTACAAGAACGGTGAAAATATGTTGTACCGTGCATAAATTTATAGTGAATAAGCAAAGTGAAAACATTTCCATAGCTCTGCACTTCAACGGTCATTTCTGCACTTCAACGGTATTATTTTCAAATCAACGATCAATAGTAACCGGTAACATTTTCATCAACGGTCAAAATCTTTCTTAATTAATTATCTCAATTGTTCAACGGTTCAGATTCATCCTCATTAATAACATGGATGGTCCAGATCGTCTCACCTCATTAAAAACCTACATACTTCTATTCTCGATGATTGTTTTTCTCTCTCCAACATGTCTTTTTTTCTTCTCACGGTAAACTTTTTTTCTCTCTCCAGCAGCACCTCCAGAAGCTTCCCCCTTTCCTCCTCTCTATCTTCTTCCTCTCCTTCTCTGTATCTTCTTCCTCTCCTTCTCTGTATCTTCTTCCTCTCCTCCATGGCCACATTCGTCAACACCTCCGGCCACCACCGCAACACCTTCGCGTGGCCTCACCTTCACTTGGCATCACCACCTCTGGCCATGGTAGCATCTCACATCATCTTCGTTGGCGTCAACAATGAAGCACATGGTCGGGTCTCCAAAAATGGTCTCGTCTCCGGCCATGGTCGCATCTCTCGTCTCCATTACGGTTGCATGTCATATCTCCGACCATGGTCGCATCTCGCGTCTCCGACCATGGTCTCGTCTCCGTCTTGGTGCGTTTGCCTTCACCTTGATTGCGTTTGGTTTCTCCATTTTTTTTTCCTTTACTGTTTTGCTTGAATCTGGATTTAAATCACTTTTTTTTTTCTAATTTTATGATTGTTGGGATTTATTGTGGTTATTCAACGAGTATATATGTTCCATGTTCCTCCCTTGACAATTTTATTTTCCCTCTTGTTGAAGCTAAGAAAATCAAGTTTTTATTGTTTACATATTTGTTATGTCTGAGAAAATTATTTTTTTAATTGCTAGGTATGGTTTCTTATATAAGAAATGATTCTCGGCCATGAAGAAACGCACTCTGCCACGTCAACCTGCTCCAATGCAAAAAAAATTAAGAAACGGTTTCTCCATGTTAAGCACCTGGGAAGAAACCTACATTGGAGATGCTCTAATAAGAAGGATTTTTTTTTTGTAACATCTAATAAGGAAGGATTTTTATAATACACTATGGTTTTTTTATAAAATAATTACTTTTGTCTCTCAATGTGTAATTTGTGACAAAATTAGTCACCAAAAGTGTAAAAAGTACAACAAATATATTTTACCGTCGTTAACTTTCGTCTGTCTCCGTTAATAAAATAGATAACATGGCACGGAGGGATAAATTTGTCACTCAAATGATTGTTTTTTACTTTTCGTCTTCTCACTCTACTGACAAATACGTCCATGAATGAAAATGTAAACTTTAATTCTCGAAAATATAAAAAATGCGATAAATATATTCTGACGTTAATAATGAATTGTATGGAATATAAGCTGTGGAAACAAAGGATTAAAAACTAATAAAATACATCTTAAGATTTTAACTCTTATATTTTCATATGGTATAGGATTATTATAAATAATAAAATTCTTCTGAAATTGGAATTTATAATTAAATTAAAAATAATCCTACGTTAATCTTATGTTTGATTGTTATATTAGCCTGTGTGTTTGAGACAGGGTAAAAATTAAATTATTTTAATTATCAATATGTATAATTGACTATATATAAAGGAATAATTGAAATATTTTTTTTTTCAAGTACCTATGAGACAAACTTCTAGAAAGTAAACAAATGTTTAAGAGATATTTGCTTTTTAAAATGTTCAAGAAACAAACAGATTTTTTTCAAAAGAAATATTTATTGAAAATAATAAACTAATTCCCTAAAAAAAACTAACAACTTTCCGTTTTTCTTTTCCAACTTTCTCTGTCCACGATCTTGACTAACATAGAATACTCTGCATGTAAGTAAAACACGGAACCCTATAGAAAATTCATATTGTTTTTTTAATCAGAAATGCTATTTTAACATGTGTAATATATATTATAATGTTTATTTTTATCTAACTAAAACTTTTAGTAAATAAATGTTTTTTACACAGATAATAAATAAATGTTTTAAATATATAATTTATATTATAATTAAAACTCATAATAAAAAATTAGGCATAGAAATTATATTTCAGAATTACAAAAAATACTTTCTCTATATTGAAAGAGAGCTGATTTAGTTTTTATTTTTCACCAAAAGTATTTTTAGAAGGTTTTTTTTTCAACCAAGTTGTTTTTAAGGATTTTTCTTATCACTTATCTTTTTTATTCTATTATTTTTGATATTTTCAGCTCTAATTTTAATGTCAATATTTTTAAAAAACTATCATAATTAAAAATTACATTTGTATCACAATATCAATTATGTATAGTAATTTTAAAAATATAATTTATATGTACAAAAATGTTTATTTATTATAGACTTTAACTATAATATAATTCATATATTTAAAAACATTTATTTATTATAAATTTTAGTTATATCAAATAAATATTTGTTCAATACTTTTGTGTAATGAAAAACTAAAATACTAGTTTATATTGTTAGTCAAAGTTATTTTTTAATATTTGAAAATTTCTTTTATATTATTGAAATTTAATTTAGAACTAAAAATGAAAAGAACTGAATGAAAGGGATAAGCATATACAAAAGGTAAGCATTCAGATTTTTGTTCTTTTTTAGAGGAGGCAAGTATTCAGATAACGATAAAAGAAAAATAGTTTGATATAATTGAAAAGAAATCAAATAGTTGTTATATCAAATTTAATTTAATTATGACATGAGGTAGAGGTGTTTGTGACTCGATTTGATTCGGTTGTTTAGAAGAAAAAAATCACTTGAACTAAATTTATGAAACATTTTTTGTTATCATTTAAATTAAATTACATTAAAAAATTACTAATAACAATGAAACTTGTTAATATGTTAAATTTTTTATAATAAAAATATTGTCCAATTTTTATTCATTTTAAATCAAACATATCTTAAAAACATCGCCTAAAAAACAAGATGATATACATTGGTAGTAAATATTTGTTTTATAATTTAAAATTCATAAAAATATATTACTTATATTAATTTTATTTTTATAAAATAAAATATTTATTTTAGAATCTATTACGTAAAATTAAAATTCTTATCTTTTAAGATTTTGCTTTTAATGGGTCAACGCATTTTTATTATGTGTTTGTTATATTTGTTTTGTTCCGCACATTAAGAGTCATGTAAGTTTACTTTTGAGATTTTTTGTTGTTGCTTGAGGGAGTTTATGCCTATAGCCTATATATATCTCTCCTCTTCCTCTAGCAAAAACACACAAGCAGAAAAAATAATTTGCTTTCTTTTTTCTCTAAATTTTTTCTTTTCATTTTCTTATAAAAATTCTTTCTAAGAGCAATAACATTCGTATTCAGAAAGTTCGGGGATCCTTTCACTCCACACAATTAGAATCAATGAGTTGTCATATCTTGAGAGAGGAGCTCAATAAGAATTTTCTACAAGTGCACTGGAGCGCTCTCTCTCTAAAGGTAGCATTTGCGCGCTTCAATCCAAGTTAATTAAAAATTTCTCCTTTAAATTATTTTCTTTTGTGCTTATTGTATGTTATATTGCATTGTTGATTCATGTTCTATCATATTCTAAAGTTACTCTTCGAGTGTCATTTTGTTATTTAGTTTAAGGCTTTGCATCTTCTTCTCGTTTATTTCTTTTATTTTATTTTAATTTTCTAACAATTTTAGAGAGAAAATTCACTTTCTTCTTGCATAGTCTTTTCTGCAATAGCTCTGTTTATCAAAATGTCCACCTTGGATATGATTAAATCCCTTTCGAGTAAGCCTGGAAAATTTATGGGTGAAATTTTTTTCCGTTGGCAACAACAAATGAAATTCTGGTTTACTGAATTGGATTTTATATTCTATGATTTCTAAGAGAGAAATAAAAACTTCAACTTCCTTTATTGATATAGTTCAAATTGATGCTACCAAATCTTCTACCATTAAGCATGATATTTTTTATAAAGATATTTTATGTCATGAACGCATTTTAAGTGTTTTGGCTGATAACATATATAAAAATTTTTGCCATACTAAAACTTCTGTTAAGTTATAGGAAGTACTTGAATTAAAATATGGATCTGCTGAAAAAGGTTTAAGTTGATACTCTTGTGAAAAATGATTAAGTTTCAAATGATTGATGGAAAATCTATTTTAGATCAAATCCATGAATTTGAAAACATTGTTTGTGACATGAAATTGAAAGGAATTGTTTTGCTTGACATTACGCTTGTGGCTTTCATGATTTCAAAATTGCCTCCTTCATGGACTGATTTTGCTTGAAGCCTGAAACATAAACATGAAGGTTTCACCTTTGATGATTTGCTTGTATGTCTCCGCATTGAGGATAAACATCGTTCATCTAAAAAATATTTGCAAAAATCTGATTCTCACTCTAAGGCATATCTTATTGAGAGCTATAGTAAACCTTTCTCTAAGTCCTTCAAAAAGCATGGGTTTAACAAAAATAAATTTGGTAGAAAACCTTCTTTTTCTAAAAATAAGAGCAATGCTTTTAATAAAAACAATAAGCCTAAGGATAAAAATTCGGGGAGTGAATTTTTTGCTTTGTTTTTGGGTGAGCTACTCATTTGGCCAAGAATTGTTTTCAACGTCATCACCAACCTACGTCTTTCCCTAAACCTTAGGCTAATGTTGTTACCATCTGTGCTGCCTCTGATTCCCCATCTAACAAGTACCATGTCACTAGCCTTGAGTTAAATTGTATTTTAAACTCAAATTATTGGTTTATAGACTCCGGGGCTAATGTTCATGTGTGTGTTGATAAAAAAATATTTTCTTTATATCAAGAATCAAACACACGTACTCTGAGCATGGGGAATGGGAGTATGACACGTGTTAGGAGAAGGTCAAGTGAAGCTAGAGCTATCTTCAAGGAATTTTCTTGTTTTAGATGGAGTTGATCATATTTTTTATATTAGAAAAAATTTAATAAGTACTTCTTTGTTAGTCCAACAAGGGTACAAGGTTGTTTTTGAGTCCAATAGAGTTGGTACAAGACATGGTGTTTTTATTGGTAAATGCTACATTTGTGATGATTTGTTTAAGTTATGTCTTATGTCTCTTTCTACTAATAAAATATCCAACATTTCTTCTTTTTGTTGCAAATGTTGAATGTTCTAATATGTGGTATGCTAGGCTTGGACATGTGAATTTGAATTCTATTAAAAGAATGACGTCTCTTAATCTTATTCCTAAAGCTTCCATTGATTTAAAAAAAAAATGTGAAACAAGTATTCTAGCAAAGAAACCTAGAAAGAGTTTTACTGCGTGTATTGAAAGAGAAATTAACTTGCTTGAATTGGTTCATAGTGATGTATGTAATAGTAATGATGTGTTAACACGGTGGTAAGAGATACTTTATTACTTTCGTTGATGATTTCTTCAAATATTGTTATGTGTATTTAGTTAATCACAAAAGTGAGTTGGTTGATAAGTTCAAAGTATATAAAATAGAAGTAGAAAATCAAATAGAAAGAAAAAATAAAATTCTACGTTCTCATAGAGGTGGAGAATTCACATCTTTAGACATGGTGAATGCTATGCTTGTAAGTTTTGGTTTGCCAAAAAATATGTGGGGTGAAGTTTTATATTCTACATGTCATATTCTTGATAGAGTACCCTTATGAGTTATGGAGAAAAAGAGAACCAAATATGGAATATCTTAAAGTGTGGGAATGTCTAGCAAATGTTAACATCCCTATTAATAAGAAAAGGAAAATTAGACCAAAAATTATTGATTGTGTTTTTGTTGAATATTCTTTACATAGTACTACTTATAGATTATTGGTTGTTAATTTAGAAGTATTCAAAATTTCTAATGATACTATTAGTCTATTATGGAATCTAGAGATTTCATTTTCTTTGAAAATGTTTTTCCTTTGAAAACTAAATTGTCTAAATCTGTTTGTGATACTTCTTGTTCTAATTTATCATTTGTAATAATGATAATAAGGACATTGTTTTTGAACCTAGGAGGAATAAAATATCTAAAAAAGTTAAGGATTTTGGTTCTGAATTTTGCTCTTTTCTACTTGAAGATGATCCTAAAACTTATGGTGAGATAGACCATGAGATCTATTGATGTACCTTTTTGGAAAGAAGCTATTAATGATGATATGAGTTCTCTTAAAACTAATAAAACTTGGTTTCTTACTAATCTTCCCCCTGGTTGTAAACGTGTAGGTTGTAAGTGGGTTTTCTGAAAGAGATTAAGAACTGATGGATCTATAGAAAAATTTAAAGCAAGACTTGTTGTGATTGGTTGTAAACAAATATAAGGTGAAGATTTCATTAATACATATTCTCCTGTTTCTAAAGTTACTACTATTAGACTTTTAATTTCTCTTGTTTGTGTTTTTAATTTGGAATTTCATTAAATGGATGTAAAAATTACTTTTTTAAATGGTGATTTAAAAGAAGAAATTTATATGAGCCAACCTGAAGGTTTTGTAGAACCGAGTAAAGAAAAAAAAGTTTGCAAACTTGTTAAATTTTTATGTGGTTTGAAACAAGCTCCAAGGCAATGACATGAAAAGTTTGATCAAGTCGTTCTTTCAAATTAATAATAGTGATAAATGTGTGTATGTGAAACAATTTGATGATACTAGACGTGTCATTTTATGTTTGTATGTGAATGACATAATGATATTTGGTAGTAATATGCATTTCATAAATGATGTGAAGTTTTTCTTGTCTAGTAATTTTGATATGAAGGACCTTGGCCTTATAGATGTGATTTTGGGTATTAAGTTTATAAAGAAAAATGATGGCATGGTTTTAACCCAATCACATTATGTTGAAAAGTTATTGAAGAAGTTTAATTATTTTGTGAAACCTGTTTTTACGCATTATGACTCATCCATTAGGTTAAAGAAAAAATTGAGTAAATGAATTTATTCTCATAAATATTCTCAAATTATTGGTTCTTTGTTGGATTTGACAAACTTCTCTAGGCCTAACATTGCATATGCAGTTGGTAGATTAGGAAGGTATACGAATAACTCTGATCATTCTCATTGGATTGCCTTAGAAAGGGTTTTTATATACTTAAAATGAACCATTAATTATGACATTCATTATACATGTTTTCCTGCTGTAATTGAGGGATTTAGTGATGCAAATTGGATTTTCTGATTCTGATGAAACAAAATCGACTAGTGGCTATGTTTTTACTTTAGCTAGTGATGTAGTATCATGAAAATCTGCTAAACAAACTATTATTTCATGTTTTACCATGAAAGTAGAAATTATTGCTTTAGATACTGCTACTAGTGAGACTGAGTTTCTTAAAAATTTGCTATTTGATTTGTCATTGTTGAATAAGCCTATATTTCCTATTCCAATGCATTGTGATAGTCAAGTTGCTATATCTAAAGTTACTAACAAAAAATTTAATGAAAAAAGAAGACACTTAAGAGTGAGACATAAGTCTATCAGAAACTTGATTTCTCATGATGTTATTTCTCTTGACTTTGTCAAGTCAAAAAACAATATTGCGGATCCACTTACAAAAGGATTGACGCGCCAACAAGTACTTGAGTTATCTAATGAATGTGATGGTGGGGTCGCCATTGTAAAATATGAGTTAATCTCTAAGTGATACTCATGAAACAATATACATGTGCAAGACTGTGTAACACACTACCACTACTTATTAGAACCTAAATGAACGCCAATATTATAGGGGTTGTGTACTAAAGTCCGGTTAAAAAAGGTGTAGTTCAAGAAAATTAAGTCACTACATTTTTTTCGAGTGGAAGTTCATAAACACTAGGTCAAACCCGAGAGGTTCTTTATATTGAAATACAATATCACATGCTCTTTCTTTTATGTTTCTATACAAATTATATTTTCTAAAAAATATTTTAAAATTTCAAATTATATGGGGGAATGTTAGTAAATATTTGTTTTATAATTTAAAATTATAAAAATATATTACTTATATTAATTTTGTTTTTATAAAATAAAATATTTATTTTAGTATCTGTTATGTAAAATTAGAATTCTTATCTTTTAGGATTTTGCTTTTAATATGCCAATGCATTTTTGTTAAGTTTGTTTTGTTTTTTGTTAAGTTTGTTTTGTTTTGCATTAGGTCCGTGTGGTTTTCCAACTGTCATGTACTATACTTTTATTTTAAAATTTTCAGTTCTTGCATAAAAGAATCTATGCCTATAGTCTATATATGTCTTTATCCGCTTGTAGCAAAAACACACAATTGCATAAAAATAATTTGCTTTCTTTTTTCTCTAATTTTTTTTCTTTTCATTTTCTTATAAAAATCATCTTTTTGAGAGCAAGAGCAATCGAAACAAATCCAAAAAAATTTGATTTGATTTGATTTTTTATTTTATTTTAATAATTTTTAATTTTTATTTTTGATGGGTTTGAATTTGAACACTTTTAATGTGAGATATGTATCCCGTTGAAAGGCATAGTGTATAACCACTAAAACACACATTTATTAAATTATAAATTTGGTTTGAAAAATATCAACAGGAATCTGAACTAAATCGGTAGATTATATAAAAATGATTCCAAAGAAATCGAGTTTCATGTAATTTCACTGGGTTTTGGTTTCATTTGCTATTTATCTTTTGGATTTGAACACCTCTAATGTACATATCTTTGCAAAGGGAAGAAAAAATTGTAAAAGTTAGTGTTCCCATTTTGGGTTGAAAGTGTATATGATCTATTATTGCTTAAAAATTAAATAATCTTTATAATATTTTAAAAACTAATAATAAAAAAATTGGTAAAAAATAATAGAGTGAAACGTATTTTTAATGATATAAAAATATTTGTATATAATTTATTTATTTTCTCTTTCTTTTTATTCATCCAAATAAATAGATTTTTTTAGAGTAAATATTATTTCGATCCATCCAAATAACATTTTTTCTAATCTATTTTTTTGATATTTTTATTTCTTCATTTTCTAATTTTTTTATCTCTATTATTTTCGGTGGAAACAAACTATACGTGATAATGTGCAGAAGATTTGAGGTGCATAACAATTAGTTGCTTTCTTTGAGTTGTGACTCATGGACAAATAGTAAAGCGTTGAATGATAATGGAAAACCTTAGAAAAATCAAATGGTGCGTTTAGCTGTATTATTTGGGTTGTGACTCAGTCATGGACTAATAATAATGGAATGAATGATAATGGAGAACCTAGAAAAATCAAATGGTGTTGTGTTGATCGCAACTGCCATATATTTCCTTCATAATAATCTTTGGGACAACCATTCACCTTCTTTGTAGATTGTCCTCTAGTAAGCATGATACGTGAATCCATTGACAATGGTTCCATTTTTACATCCTTCTCCGTGGGTTGCTTGTGAAGAGAAAAAGGAATACGAGTTATTAAAAAATTATAATTTTAGTCAATCAAAAATAATTTTAAAATAATTATTGTAAAGTATAGGAATAATAGTAATAAATAAGACAACAATAGTTAGATTTGTTTGTATTTAATTACAACATACAAGACTATTTTTTTGCTTATATATGTGTACAAAGAGGAGTATTATATAGTGCCAATAGTTGAAAATTATGAATTTCAAACTCAAACTCCTAATATTATATAGTTAAATTGTAATTTTGGTTTCCTTAATTTCATAAAGTCACCATTTACATCCCTTATTTTTTAATTTACAATTTTGGTCCCCATACTTTACAATATTAACCATGTTGGTGCAACTGTTAAATTGATCCTATTGACCGTCAATATATAAATGTTGATCACAACCATATCTTTTCTTTTCTTCTAAAACCTTATGAGAAACTCAAATGTTGCAACCCCTTCTAAACCCATCCACCATACCTGCTACCAACCACCACAAACACCAAACTATAGCCACCAAGGACACGACAAGCTTTTCGCCATGAAGATTTGTTTTTCCTTTTCTTCCTTGTTTCCTCTTTCTCTCTCTCGCCACCATCTCCATCTCTTCTTCCCCTTTTTTTACCGACAGAATCAGAAACACAAACATTAAAGGCACACCCAAAACGCAAAAAAGAAAAAGAGAAAGAAACTCAAATCTCAGACCTAGAAGCTCCCAAGGGAATTTGTTGTGGGTCGCCTAGATGTGGGACATCGGCAGAGGAGACTCACCTATTGTTGGACGAGTAGTATGCACCAACATGACAAGGTAGGCATGCTCGCAGTTAGGGGTGGATGTATGGACCCGAATCCGTGGACCGGTCCATTAAGCCCACATATCGTGTAGATAACGGACCATATTTTTTGAACCCACATAGTAATCATGAATTTTAGGCCTGGCTCGTTTAGTTTGCGAACTCTGCTGTTATCTATATTCGTTAAAGGTGAGAGAAAACACCAATTGAAAAAGAGAGAAAGGGGGAAAGCCTCAAGATTCAAGAACATGGTCTTCAAGTCCAACAGAAAGATCTCCACAAACAACTCTTCCATGGATTTCACCGGTGCAAGCACTCACATATGAAGCAAATCACAATAGCAACATAATCAAATCCATCATTGTCTTATGCTTTTCCATGGTTGAGATTGAGAAAAAACAACAAAAAATGGTGTCTTTTGCATCCTAAAGGGTGTTTACGGCGCAAAATGCATTGATTTTTCATTATGTTTAAGACTATTTGAACTTTATGTTAAGATTACCTGTATTATCATTTTTAATATATTCCTTTAGCTAATAAAAAAATCTTATATTTTAGCCTAAAAAGTAAAAGAAAAAAATTGCTCTAATTTTACATTTTAAAAAAAATCAAAAAAATAATTTAGGCCAACAGATCGGTCTGTTTATCCGTGAGCTTTGCGGGTTAGGCCTTAAACGAGCGGAACTGATCCCTATACCCACCCTACTCTCAATACATGGAGATCTGAAGCGGGCTATCAAGATTGTAGATGATTGAATGTTTGTTCCATGTTTGTTTGATTTGGGATCATTAGAGAGAGACGACGATGTCACACCCTCATTTCGTTGAAGGTGTACACAAATATGTCTACAAGAGTATCGCGATTTTTGAGTTAGAATTGGTCTTTGAATCTCATCATATTTTTTGTGTGGTTGTTATGGATGAGTTAGAGAATATTTGAACTTTAATTATTTACACTATAAATCTTGGCTTTATTGTGAGGGTTCATGCTATTTCACCTGACGCTGTTAAAGCAACTGTGGGATCCTTTTTTAATTATTTTTTTTCTTTCGTTCTATCTTCTTTTTCTTTTCTTTTTTAATTATGGGAAGACAAAAGTGGTTGGGAAGGGTGGGAGGGCATCATTGGTTGGTGTTGCCGGAGAAATTGAGGGAGGAGTCGTTGTGGTTTTCGATTGAAATTCTTAGGAGATGCTTTTTGTTGATTGTTGGGGGATTTTTTTATATTTTTAATTAACCAAATCAAACAATAGTGACAATTAATTAAATATAGAATATGTCTTAATAAATAGTCAACCACAACACCCTAACGGTCAATCCTTGCCAATTAACGGATACACCAAAATTATCAATTTGCAAAATTAAGAGGATCAAAATTGCTAATTAAAAACTAAGGGAATGAAAATTACAAATCTACAAAATTAGAGAGAATCAAACTTAACCTGTGATCAATTTATTTAACACAAGTTGTAATATATTACTCCATTTCTGATACAATAATAAATGGATTCTTCACTTTATCAACATTAGTCAACTTAATTTATACAATAATAAATGAATTGTTCAATATTCACGAATTTTCACTTGCTTCCATTTCTGATATTTATAGATGAATATGCCAAATTACGACTTTGGTCCGTTAGATATCTTTAATCTCTAACTTGCAAATTTTATATCTTTAAAAATAGGACTATATATAAATTCCTTAAAAAAATAGGACTATAAATTGACATAAAATACAAGCAATTATTGAAAAAGCACAAATACACAACCAAACACGATTTGAATGACAACCTAACGAAATCAATATTTTAATTAGTTTGGTCAGTCATATTAGTAGTTCACAAGGTTTATTTAATGACTGAATATACAATTTAGTCGTTGAGATTGTAACAATTTTGTATATTAGTCTCTAACTTAATGTTAAATGCAAAATAGTTTCTATCTTTGGATACGTGTTGCAAAATAGTCATTCTGTTAAATTTTAAAGTAACGTTGTTAGTGAGGTCAATTTTAGTCCACGTGACACTAAAGGATGACGTGACATGGCACGTGGACGTGCCTCTTAAAAGATGTCACGCCATTTAATGATAACAAAACGAGTAAATAGGCAATTTAGTCTCCGACTTTGTACCCATGTTGCATATTAGTCCCTAACTTAATGAAAAATTCAAAATAGTCTCTATCTTTGCATAAGTGTTGCAAAATAGTCCCTAACTTAAAAGATGTCAGATATCGTGCTTAAAGTGTTCATGCATTGCAAAGGTTGTGTCTTGCACGATTTCTGGCGGTGCAGATTTCTCCTTAGATTCCTTGTCATCTTTTGATTCCTCTGGTTTTTTCTCTTCTTCTTTCTTTTCTTCTTCCTCTGCTTTTTTCTCCTGCACTTTGTTTTCCTCTGGTTTTTTCTCTTCCTATTCAGAACTCAAAAAAAAAAAAAAATCAGAACCCGAAATGATACATTGATGGTAATTGAAGAAAAAAAAAGGAAAAGAGAATGATTATGCAGACCTCGCCCATTGGTGTTGACGACTGCAGAGATAAGGTTGTTGCTGTGGATTTTTGGTTCTTTTTATTTGTGCAAGTGTGTGTGAGTTCTTTTTCTTATATATGCCTCAATTGGTTCAGAACCATCATATTCGAAGAAGTCACTCATTCTATCATCATCAAATGATGTGACACTAAAATTGACTTCACTAACAACGTTACTTTAAAATTTAATGGAAGGGCTATTTTGCAACACTTATGCAAAGATAGGGACTATTTTGAATTTTTCATTAAGTTAGAGACTAATATGCAACAGGGGTACAAAGTCAGGGACTAAATTGCCTATTTACTCATTTTGTTATCATCAAATGACGTGACATCTTTTAAGAGGCACGTCCACGTGTCATGTCACGTCATCCTTTAGTGCCACGTTGGATAGTCCACGTGGCACTAAAATTGACCTCACTAACAGCGTTACTTTAAAATTTAACGGAAGAACTATTTTGTAACACGTATCCAAAGATAAGAACTATTTTGCATTTAACATTAAGTTAGGGACTAATATGCAAAATAAGTACAATCTCAGGGACTAAATTGTCTATTCACTCTTTATTTAATTCATAAAGTATGACGTTACTAAAACCAATTTGATCTCCCTTAAAAAAATAAAAATCTGATCAAGCTAAATATTAAAATAAATTAACATAACATAAATATGTAAAGATATAAAGTTGGATTGGTGGTTGGATTGGTGGTAAAGGATGAAGGAAAGGAGGGATAAATTATGAATTTGAATCTTTTCGCTAACAAAAATTAATAATTAATATTTACCAATAAAAAATAAATAAATAAACATATACATACAACTTTCATGCAAATAAAGTTGGCTTACTTGGTTAAATTTTCACTAAGAAAAGTCAAAACTTGAATTTAATCACACTTTAAATTCTCATTAAAGATGATAATCTTTTCTTAACTTGACGTGGGTTAAGTCTTCCCTTAACATACACTTTATTTTATCACCCTAAAAAAAATTAATTGTTATGTATTATTAGTTTTGTATAAATTTTATAATGTTAATTCATTACAAATTATTATTGGTATGGTTTTTAATATAGTTATTGTAAAAATTAATAAAATTATTATATAATATCTTATTTATTATTAGATGCCAATATAAGATTATTTTAACTATCATTGCATAACTTGATTTTTTTAAAGTAATTTTTCATTATCCTTGATTTTTTTCACACATCAAATTTTAGATTCACAGCCAATCACATTGCTATTTCTATCTCTCTTGTTTTTTTAATTTGGTTACTTATCATATTTATTACTTCCACTTTATTTTCCTATTACCTTTTTTTTTGTTAAGACTGGAAATGTGTCGAGTTAAGCCGAGCTTAATTCAGCTCGACTAAACTCATTAATATTTAGTTCAGTTCCAGTTCAACTTGAACTTGATATGGACCTTTTTTTTAGCTTGAACTCGACTCGATCTTGACATTAACTTTTTTTTTAGCTCGAATTCGACTCGATTCAAACTTATAAATAGTTCAGTTTAACTCATTAACTTGAATCACATGAATCAAAAGTTAAAATTTTTAAATACTATACATTTTAAAATTTTAATTTATTAATAGATTTTAGATAAAATGATTGTTTATTTTTTTTAAGAAAAAACTGAACTTATTCTATAAGTTTTGTAGGACCACAATGTATGACAACAAAAAAAACATAATTACAACCAAAAGCTACATAAATAATAAAAAAAAATACTCTACCCTAGATATATAAAATATTAGAAAATCCAATAAATTACATACATGTGTGTGTGTGTGTGTATACAATAAGTGCAAAATTAATGCTTTGCACCAAATCTTAGCCACTTAATTTAAATAATCTAAAAGATGAGATTTGGTAATGTTTTATGTAACATCAAAATGAGAAGGATCCAAAGGCTATATAGGTATAGGACTGTGCAGTTGAGAATGACTTAAAGAAATTAATTGGTATTACCTATATAAACACTATGCATTCATTTTTTGATAGTCTATCACTTAAAAACTTCATAATTGAACGTGTTTGGCTTAAAGTAGTTATGGAATGATGATCTTCTGAGAAATCGAGTGAAGTGTCGTAGTGTGTGAGGCATTAAGAAGTCAAAAATCAGGGATATTAAAAATGGTATCAAAGCAAACCTCTCTTCCAATACGGTGTGGTTTGAGAACGAATCAGGTGAAAGTTTGTGGACATGTAACACCCCGACAAATCACACTAGAAAGAGAAGGATCCAAATGTTGTACATGTATGAAACTGTGTAGTTAAGGATAATTTAAAGAAATTTATTGGTATTACCTATACTAACAAGATGCATATAGTTTTTGGTAGCTTATCACATAAGAATTTCGTAGTTAAACATGCTTGACTTGAAGCCATTATGAGATGAGTGATCTTTTGGAAATTTTTCTCAGGAAGTGTGAGTAAGGGCAAATCATGCTAAAAAGTTTTGTGCTAAATTGTGAGGACAATCATTTATCTTGAAAGCAATTGATGTAGATTGTCGAAGTCTCAGAAAGGGCTACCTATGGAGGATTCTGACCGGTGGAAGGTTCTAACAACAAGAAGTTGAGTGAAGTGTCATCGTGTGAAGTGTCATAGCGTGTGAACCGCCGAAAAGTCGACAATCAGGGATGTGAAAAAATGGTGTCAAAGCATACATCTCTCCTAGTATGGTGTGATTCGAGGACGAACCATGTGGAAGTTGGTGAGCATGTAACGCTCTTATCGAGTCACACCAACATGAGGGATCCAGAGGCTGTACAAGTAAGAGACTGTGCATTTGAGAATGATTTAAATGAATTAATTGGTAGTACCTATATAAACAAGATGCATCTACTTTTTGATAGTCCATTACTTAAGAACTTCATAGTTAAGTGTGTTTGACTTTAATTAGTTATGGGATGAGTGACCTTCTATAAATTTCATCGAAAAACGTGTGAGTGAAGTCGACAATCAGGGATGTTATATTTTACACCTTGCGCAAATGGATCCTATCTCCCCCTCCCCCCCACACACACATATCGAGTTGAATCATGAACCAAATGAGTCGAGTGATACGTAGTTCATGTTCGACTCATTTATTTAATGAACTTAAGTTCAGTTCATTTGATACATGGATCAAATTTAACGAGCTAATTATCAAATAGAGTTTCAAATTATTCCTGAGTTGGTTCAATTCATTGTCACCATTTTTTCCTCTCAAAATATGCACCACACTATTTCTAGCCCCAACAAAAATTAATCATGAAATATGATTCAAACTGAAGCTGATTGGGGTAAATGAACTTTATTTGTAATAAATGGTAGTTGAAATTTTACTAAAAGCAATTATACTTTATGGGTCTTGCTACCAGTTTGGTTTACAATTGTAAAATTATGTTTGAGGCAAAAGTAATTTTGCCAATGGATAAGGACCTTTGCTTTTACTTTTATCTATTGAATTTGCTTTCGAATGTGTCCCACAACATTTTCAACTGCAAACCAAAACATGCACTAAATTGAGTGGTGTAATTAGCAAAATCCCTCTGTATTTGATTCCAGGTTCGTTGGATAATCAAACGGGCCTCCAATCCAAAACCAGGGAACCGAATCCGCTGTTCGCCGAGCATCTTATTTGAACTTCGACTATCACACAGTGACAGTTTTCAGTTTTTCACAACCAACAATGGCCGCTACCGCTAGGCATTTTCTGCTTCACCGCCTTCGGTTGCGTGGCTTCCAAGGGTTCTCCGTCGCGGCGCCCCAGGGCCACCGTCTCTGGTGCAGTGCCACGCCATCACCGGAAGAAGCAACTTCGAACCCGAGTTGCGGGACCCAGACCGGCAGCCCCAACTCGGAGGTGGATGACCTCGAGTGGAGGAAGAAAGAAGAGAAGATCGCGAGGGACGTTGAGCCAATCGTTTCGCTAACCATGCAAATTCTCTACTCATCAAGGTATTATCAGATTATTAAATCAATAACCTTGATTTGTACCGCAATATCAAGGTTTTTTAACTATCCGCGACCGATATTTAAAACCTTTATTATTACTATTATTATTAAGATTGCGAGTCTCTGCTGTTGTGTGGGGTGCCGTGAAATGACGAAGTTTTGTCTCTTTGCCAGGTACATGAATGGGGAGATACTGACTATGGAGGATGAAAGAGCCGTGGTTGAGAACATTCTTATTTACCATCCAGATTACGAAGATAAGATCGGAAGTGGGCTGAACTCAATTATGGTAAGTGAAGTTAATAATGTGCATGATTAATTTGATTTGTAGGTTCTTATTCTTTATCGTGATAATGCTATTTGAAGTGAATAATATGCTTGTTTTGATCACTTTGATATGTAGTATGTATGTGTGTATGATATTGGTTGCTTTACCTTGTTCGGATTAATTTGCAACTTCTGATTGCATTTGCCCTAAATTATGTGAACTGATAAACAACAAACTGCTTGTAGTCTGCTCTGAAGTTACTGTTACAATTTTTATAGCGAGTAAAAAGTTCTCAAAAGGTTCAAATTCTTTTCATTTGTTTGTAGTCTGCTTTGAAGTTATCAACCAGGGATAGCAATGTGGAGCGGCTGACTCAAAATATTGCTATGGTGGATGACGGGATGGCACTATATTGAAATTTTAGATACAAGTTAAATAATTTATATCAGACTCCTTAACTTCTCTTCAATTTCGTCATCACCACCTTCTTGTTCATCTATAACTTCCTTTTGCTTTCCCTTCCCCCTAGACTCCTAGAGTTTGAAGGCCTAGGAGCTGTCCTCTTCAAAATATTGCTATGTTGTATCTTAAAGGCTCACTGATCCTTGTTACATTGGCAACAATTCCCCAAGTCAAAGTATTATCATAAAAAACCAGCTTATCATCCTCAGCTTCTCCATCTCCACCAATTTCTCATACCACCAACTCATTACCATCATCAATGTCATTTGGGAGAATGAGATGAATCATATCACAACTATCAAAATGTTTTTTAAGAGCTTGGTTAACTTAAACCGAGTCCTGCAACTTTTGTTGCTCAAAAATCGATCCTTCTCTTCTTAGTGTGTGTGTGTGTATGTAATAAGGTTATTTTGACCGTAGTTATCAGAATCTTAGAGTTCACAATCTGATACAATTTGGCTACCTTCAATTCGTATCATAAGATGAATCTTAAATGACTTTGTATCTTACAACGCATGAATGAGTCTGCAATTTAAATTATTGATACGAATAACAGTATTCAACAATTCGCTATTTTTTCACTGTCTTTTTTTTTCTTTTCTCACCAACTCATGAAAAAAATTGAAAAGGCATATAAACTTAAATTGTTAAATGAAAAGGAATTGAAGGAACACTTTTGAACTTATCTTATTTGATTATTTCACTGATTTATTTCTCACTTACTTGTTACTCTTTATCTATTCAATTGCTTTGTTGCCATTCGTCTAAAATAAAGGCTTCACAAACTCATTCATATATAACTGATAATTTTGTTTTGTTGGACTTCTGTTAAGTTGTTTCTATCTAATCATAGTTTTTTTTTTTTACATTGAACACTATATATCATCTAGATGGTATATTTGAAGTAACTTTCCATTGTCTCTGAATCTTTTGATTTGATACAAATTATGATTCATGATGCCAAAATTAACTCAGCGACTCACTCACGATTCAAATCTTGATTAGATAACCTTGATTTTCACAATCACTGTATAAAACTATATAAAATTAGTCATTTAACATTTTACTGATGATGGTAAAAATGTCTTTGTAATTTACTTTAGGTTAAATTACTCATTTGGTCCTATAGTTTCATGATTCTTACCTTTTTGGGCCCTATAGTTTGAAAGTGATTTTTTTAGTCCCTATAGTTTACATTTTAATTCTCTTTTAGTCCCTATAATTTTGAAAGTGGTTTTTTTAGTCCTTATAATTTGTATTTTAATTCTCTTTTAGTCCCTATAATTTGAAAATGGTCTTTTTAGTTCCTATATTTTATATTTTAATTTCATTTTAGTCCTTACCATCAAAATATGAGTAATATTATCAATTACAATTAATTACAAAAAATATTAGCAAGAGATTCGTATCTAATTTATCGTAAGATAATTTGTAATAAAAACAATAATTGATAATTTATAACTAATTTGTAGCTAATTATTTTTATATATTTTTTTGTAGTAAAGACTAAAAGGTAAATAAAATATAAATTATATGGACTAAAAATATCACTTTCAAACTATAGGGACTAAAAGAGAATTAAAATACAAACTATAAAAACTAAAAAGAACACTTTTAAATTACAGGGACTAAAAAGAATTAAAATGTAAACTATAGGGACTAAAAACACCACTTTCAAACTATAGGGACTAAAAATGTAAGAATCATGAAACTATAGGGACCAAATGAGTAATTTAACCTTTACTTTATTTCCTTTCAGAGCTTTTTGAATAGCTTCCTAATCCTTTGCTTCAGATGTGTAACATTTTTGTTGCCTTTTTTTTTAATTATCAACAAGACTAAGAGCATGCACAAAGGTTCCATGGCCTTAAAAAAGTAGATAACATCATTCCAAAAGGTAGACATAAGTACAGTGTGATTTATCCTTTTTCCATTAGGGTTATTAGCTATCTTAAAGTTTAATCACTTGTTTGAAGTGAACATCTTTCTAAAGTTTCTCCAATGCCAATATGCCATGCCATGTCAAGGTTATCACTGGTAGTTTTACTTGTGCACAAGAGACTGAGGCAAAAGTGCTCTGTGGAGTTTTTTTGTTCCCTCTGGCTTAGTGGATGATATCATTGACTGGTGGTGACTGATGAGAAGTTAAGCCTCACTCTGAACACAAAAAAAGAAAAAGAAAATGAGCAACAAAACAGAACAGAGACTCTTGCTGCAACTCACACGAATACATGTTCTACATACAACAAAATGAAAGGCAAGACTGCAGCTCAAGGGAAATTGATGGGACTTGGGTATTATTGGGTGCCTAAGTCTCACGTTGAGTAGATGGGATGCTGGGTGGAGTATTTAAGTGCTTGGTTCTCCCCCCTTGACAGCTTGCTTTTAAGGGAGGGTTTCCCAAGTGTTTGAGTGCTTATCACCTTCACACTTGCAAATATACAAAATGCTAGTTCTTGTCTTTGTTCTTGATCTGTTGATAGGGCCATGCTTGTTTGCTGAGTTAATACAGTATACTTTTAATAGTTCTACATTATGTGTATTTCTGATAACTGTTCAAATTGGTGTTCAAATATTGTTTGAAAAAAATGTTAGGCTCAATTATACTTTTAATTGCAACATTGTTTTCCGTGTAGGTTTCAAATTGATGAAATAAGTTTCTGTTGTCAGATATACATCAACCATATGCTCTTTTTTGCTTGTGGCATTGTGCTACACTGCCACCTCATTTTTGTGTAAGCAAAATCAGCAAAAAAGATCTACACATCTTAAAGAAGGATTGTTTTGTAAGAAATGACAGTATACACCACCTTCAAACTGACAAGGATACTTGATTTAATCAAGTAGACGGCAATGTAGCAATTAAAACCTGAGACAAAAATCAAACTTGAGTGAGAAAGTAGAGGAGTTCGGGTGTAATTAAGCTGAAATGTTACACTTAAAAAAATTGATTATCATCTACTCTTAGAGGAATTCGAGTGCATCGGTTTTCTACTCTCTTGCTTCCTGAAATGGTAATAACTAATAACCCCATTGTCTTCTTTGATGTAATGCATTTTTAAAGAAGCCATCTAGGTTATCACTGCAATCAGATCAAATGTACTAGTATATTGTGCTGCTGATAACATTAGACATGCATAAGTATTGCGCTGGAAGCTTATTATGAATCTGTAGTTATGCTCAATTATATTTATACTTTTAATATCCTATGCATTTGTTGGCCTGTCAATACAATTTATTGATCAGATAGCATTTTTTTTAATTGGCACAATGACATGAGGCAAGCCTTGCTTTGATGATACTCAAAAGTTTGTCTCCCAAGTCCCAGTATCAAGGAATGTAGGCCCTCTAAAACTAGATGACAATTTATCCTTTGTTACTTGAGGGCAAGCCCTGGCACAACGGTAAAGTTGTGCCTTGGTGACCTGTTGGTTATGGGTTTGAATCCAGAAACAGCCTCTTTTCATATGCAAGGGTGAGGTTGCGTATAATATCCCTCCTCCATACCTTCGCATAAGCGAGGAGCCTCCGGGCAATGGGATATGCTAGTTTTTTTTTATCCTTCATTACTTGACTTCGAATGCTGATACTGTATTTGATATGCTAAAGCCTGAAATCCAATTGAATGTTCTTGCATTCTCATTCACCATTTTTGTTAATTGTAAGCTTTTCAAATGCATTTCCTATTAAACATAGATTTACATGTTTGGCACCAAGACTATTAAACTTAAGCCACTATCATTTATGTATTTGATCTATTCTATCTCAAAGTTGGCAGTAAGTGCAGAATGTATGATTTTATTTTCTTGTAGGTTGATCAACATCCCCTATATCTATTCCCAAGATGCCTTTTTGTTGTAAGAACTGATGGTAGCTGGATCGATTTCTCCTATCGGGTGTGCATTGAGGAATACATTAAAAATAAGTACCAAATATGTGCAGAAAGGTTTGTTAATAAAAGGTTCCTTAGAGATCTTATTAAACGTCGGGGTATTTGATATGTATGTATTGGAACTTACAATTTGTGTAGTTGATGGTAGTAGATGACAATTGACCGGGATGTCTAGCTTGTTTGTCAAGGGAATATAGAAAACGATTGAAGTTAACTTGCAGTTTGTTAACTAGCGGAACACTTTGTGTTAGAGACATTCATTATTAGGTAACTCGTGGACAGTAAAGAATGATGTCTTGTTGATTGGCAGCCTTTAATATAGTTGAAAATTTGCTTGTATTTAGCCTCATCTTACATCATTTTTTATAGAGGGGCTACGAATACACTCTCTTATGCATTTCTTTCAACACTTATATTATTGATTTAAATTTATTGAAAATTATAAAATTATGTGAGACTTATTTATTAAGTGAGTCTCACAAAATTATGTTTTTCAATAAATTTCAGTTAATGATAATTTTTTTGTTTGAGAGTGTGTTGTTAGGATTTATCTTTTTTAAATGTTGCACTGCATTTATCATGGAATGTTGAACTGCTAAGGTGTTTGAAGGATATTTTCTCCATAAATGAAACTATGGAGGAGAGTAAATAATAGTGCTACCACATTTAAATAGTCACCATTTTATTTTCTGCTGATGTACAGATTCCGTCACATACTCTTTATATGAGACATGGGATTTGCATCTAGACCTTTATGTGGACTAAAGATAAATAGCAAGAATTTATAAAATTTCCTGAAAATGGGAAGCCTACGATTGTACTGAATCTTGTTTGTGTCCAGCTATATTGTTCAGGGGTTATTTTAGGAGTTGTTGAGGACGGGCAAATAGGATTCAAAAGGGTCTATTTCAGCTGGGGCCTGGGGCAGGTTGTCCAACGTCCAACTAGGTTTATTGTTACATTGCACAAGTCAAAATTGGGGAGAAAGTCTACCTGGTTTTAGATTTTTAGTTGCATGTGTTTCTAAATCCAAAGACAGAGAGCCACCTTTCTTTCCATATATTGGTTTGATGATTGCTGATAAGTCTCAACAATTTGCCATCATTACATCATCATCATTCTCGTGCCAAGGTGTGATGGATTAAAACATAATCTATTTCTACTTTTAATCTTCCATTTTCTTTTAGTTGGATTTGATGTTTTTTAATTTACAGGATGTGGAAATAGAAATCTGTCTTGTCTAAAAGAGAGGTTGATTCTCTCTTTTTTTCTTTGGAACGACGATTCTTTCTTTATTCTGTCAATGGCACTGCATCTTTTTTTCACTTCTGGTTCAATTTTTCTTTTTCCCATGGTCCGACTATTAGATTCATCAAAATCTTTTGCCCTAGATTGCAGAGCGTGTTAGATTTGGACTAAGATAAAACATTGATAGTGAACCCAAAGTAATGTTGGGTTTCGGTAAATATACTTTTTTTTGGGCATTCGTCAAGAAAATCCTTTAATAACGTGATAGTGTTGTCATCTCTAGCAAAAAGGACGACCTAATCGAGTTTTAATTGTATAGATAAGATTATGTTTGAATTTCCGTTTAAAAAGTAGTTACAAATTTCAAGAAAAACAAAATGGTCCATAAATTTAGTTTTATAAATTTCATTTTACTTCAAAAGTCTGTTTGCAACAATAAAACAAACATATTAAATGATTTTATTGATATTCAAAACTGATGAGTGTCAATGCCGTAACGAATGAGCTTGATTAAAAATAGGGGATAGCCGAATGACAAAATTTTGGGGTTCATTTTGGTGCACAAATCTCGTCCTCTTGAATAATTTCCTATCTTATGTTTAGTTGTGTTTCATTTCAGAACCACAAACAATTTACACCATCCAAATCTACATAATCAGGAGCATTTAATTGAAACTAAACTTCCAAGTCCCAACTTCGGATGCTAGTTTTTGATTGACCTTGACTTTCATTCTCTGGCTTTAGTGCCATCTTTCTGTGTTTAAAGAAATGATTATGCACCAGAAATTCTCAGTTGTGAAGTTGGGATGTCTTGTCTTTCGAATTAATATTACTAATGATGTTGGTAATGGACATTAACAATAGATAATTGTATTATTGCCGTTCAGAAGATGTGATTCCATTGGTAGATGCTATACATACTTTTAAATATATTTTTATTATTGTATACTAGGGTTTCTCCAATTTTTTTAAATAAAAAAAAATAAAAGTTAAATATAATTAAAAAAATGATAATAAAAAATAATAATATAAAAATAATAAGAAATTAATATAAATTAAAAAATAAATTTTTTAATATTTAAATAATTTAAGAATACAATTATCTAATCAAACATATAAACCAAATAAAACAATTCTCTATTAATAATAGTTATAAATACATCTATGCCACTAAAATTTTTGAATTCATCGGCTCAGTATTAAAAACACATCAAAAGAAATATATTGTTAGTCTATTTATTTGTGCTTAATGCTCAATTTTGGTTCCAAATTTTATTAAAGTTTCAATTATGTAGTCAATTGTTGAGAAATACACCAATGTTACTCTTTTTTGTTAAATTATAGGTTTTTTCATTACTTACGATATTTAACTTTTTTATTTTTATTCGATGTATAATTCAACACCCTCTCCCCCTCTCTCCTCCCTGTGTCAATCCTATTCTTTTTACCTGATTTTCCTTTGATTCTTCGACAAATTTAAAAATTAATTGAGGACTTTTGTACATCAATCAGTTGTGAGCAAAACACATATTAGAACATGTATTTTCGTTGAAAAACGAGAGAGTATTTGTGAAAAACCGAATCTGAATCAGTTGCGCCAAATACGACATATCCTTTTTGGTTTTCTTTCGATTTCTCCCTCTTTACTCAACATATTAAAAAATTAATGGAGGGCTTTTTCTCCCCATCACCAGACGAACAAAATGCATCCCATGGCTTTGTTTTTTGCTGCCACAAACTGGAGATATTGTCGGATCTTCTTCACGGGTCAACGTGACCCGCTTTCAATAAGAACCGACTCTTGCACACAGGAGCATTAGGTCAATGACGACGGTGAAGGATTGGGTTGTGGAGTGAGGTATGAGATGCGGTGCACTGTTTTGGTGAGCGTTTGGGTGGTGCGACGATCGAAATCTCGCCAAAGAAGGAGATGTTGACAGAGATGGAGTTACTGTTTAGCAGCGTCGGTCAAAATTGACGGAAAGAATAACATTAGTGCATTCTTAAAAATTTGAGTACCTAATTTTAAATTTTTAAAATAAGATCCAATTAAACACTTTAATAAAACTTAAAGATTAAATTAATCATCAATTCATTTCTTTTTTTTGGACAGTTAGTTTGCTTCTAAGTCACCTAATGCTCCTACACAATTAACTGTCATATTGAAAAATTGTTTTTCTCCCTAATACATGAATGTCAGTTCTTTATTCATAACGTAGGTGTTTAACGGTATATATAATAACTTTATTTATAATTTAAGTTTTTTATATATTATTAAATAACAATTAGATGTATACACAACCGTTGAGTTATGTATACATGCATGCTTATATTGAATTATTTTTATTTAAAAGAATATAAATTTGTTTCATCATATGAAATGAGTCACTATTTGATTTTTGGTATTTTATTGAACAAAAATGATGATATTATTAAAATTTTAATTTTGGAAAAGTATTTATGTATTCATTTCAAATGAGAGAAAAAGATTAATGTCAAAAAGATCTAATTTAATTGAATTAAGTAGAATATATGAATTATTATAAATTTTTTGATATTATATTTTATTCTTAAAAATAAAAAATAAATAATAGGAATAACTTTACTACCAAAGAGAAAAAAAACAAGAGAGGATATAACTTTTGCTTATTCACAGATTTGGGTTCTTTTACCAACTATTTATTAAAATGAGATTTAATGCCTGGTATGATATAATTTTTTTTGGGAATTAATATGATATTGTTTTAAATCACTAAGAAATCATTTTCTAGTGGTCACAACAAAAACTGTGACTAGTTTACTAATTTCTCAAAATTAATAATAGACATTTTCTAATAATTTGGGTGTTCTCTATAGTTATTAATTGCAAAAACAACTTTATTTTCTAAACAGTTTGTAAGAATGTCCTAGATCAACCAATCACGCTAAGGAGTAATTTCTCTATTTTTAATTATAAGTCTCTTGTAATTAATTTTTGTCTTTTAAAAAAATAGTTAATTATATTAAATCTATCAATTAGTTGTATTATTATTATAATTTTTTTATCTTTCTCTATCAACTTAATTATTTCTTATTAATATTTTAAAAAAATAATTAAATAAGAATATATATAGAAAAAATAATTAATACATTTAAAAATAAAAAAAAAACTTATAAAAAACACAAACAATTTTTTTTAAAAAGTTATAATTAGAGATGGAGTTAATAATAACTTTCATTTTTTTATCCTAACTTTATCTCATGAAAGGAAAATGTTCTCTATATTTCTTTATTATTCAAGCATTCAATCCAACTAGATTAATAGAGTTCACTTGTAGCATTCCATTTTTCGTAGACTAAATTAACTATGTTAGGTCAGTTTTCACACCAAAGATGTTTCATCTTCTTCTCATTTTTGTTTTTCTCTCTTCTCCCAAAACTCTCTCTTTCTCCCGCCGACCACCAAATTTGTCTTAGAAAAACAACGATCTCAGACTCATTCACCGTTGGAACATCGTGAAATTTAAGAAACAGGTTCGCAACTCAATTCCGAGGCCTTTCACCATTGGGAATTATGAGAGAATGTCGGGGCTGAGAGAAATACACTTTGCATCGTAGCCTTTTCTTTTCCCGCAGAAACTCAAAACTGTCTCGATAAAACTATGATTCTGGATTCGTTAACTGTTGGATTGTCTTAAAATAGTGATATGTTGTTCGAGATTCAATTACTCACACCTTCACTGTTAAGATTTGTGATATAATATTCATGGAGGGAGATAATGGAATCGCACGAAGACAATACAAATGGAGACTTCAATCCCTTCTCCTTCTCTCTAACGTTTGGAAATCCTATCAAAACAATCAGAGGAGAAACTTGAGGAATCTCAAGAAATTGCTAGAGATGCCGCTATCGCTGTCGGAACATACGTGAGCCCGCTTAGAGGTAAGGGATGAGTTATTCACAATTGGGGATTAGTGAGAACATGTGTAGGGATACTTAGAGGATTAAATTGTGGTTTATTTTTGGGTGTTTATTAAATTATATTTTTTCCTTTACAATTATAAATACAATATTATTGTATTTACGTACCAATTGATGTTCTGATAATAATTAATTGATAAACTTGAGTGTTCTTGATGTTTTTACGTTTTCACCCATGATTTTGATATAATTGTGTGAAATTATTTGAGGGGTTTTACTGTCCATGTTGTGATAAACCTTTTGTATAAATTATTATATTGAGATTATGAAATTATGATTCAAATTATGAGTATGTGATAAATTGAACCTGCGATAAATGGTGAAATAAATGTGTATTGATATGTGTGTATTGAGTTGTGAGCTATGAACTGTGGAATTACACAATTGTAAGACCCTTTAAGGGTGACGAGTATTGTGATAGGATCCACTGTGGAAACTCGACGGGTTAAAATGACTTTGAAAACAATTGAGTAATTGTGTGTATTGCATAGTTCATAGGTAAAATGTATATGATTCATGAAGTGTGATAATGTGTTAAATTGAGATTATACCATTGTGATTGAGATTGAGTGTATGTGATAAATTGAGTATGTATATGATTGAGATATATATGTGCATTGAGTTGTGAACTATGAATTATACAATCACACGACCATAAGTCCCTTTAAGGGCGATGAGTTAATGTTAAATCCATTTAACAGCGACGAGTTAATGTTAAGTCCCTTTAAGGGCGACGAGTTAATGCCAAGACCCTTTAAGGGCGACGAGTTAATGCTAAAACCCTTTAAGGGTGACAAGTTAAAACTATTTTGAGAACAATTGAGGAGTCGTGTGTTTTGTACAGTTCATAGATAAAGTCTGTGTGCTAAAATATTTTATGGGTTGGACCTGAATCAGAAGGGAGAGGCCCTGACGGACTCTTCGAAGTGTAGGCCTTGGGGGTCACCTGGTTTGAGTACTCCTTTAAGCCTATGTTGATCCGATATGGTTGGAGCATTCTCGCAAAACACTGTGACCCTGACTGATTTCCCTATGATATTACCTAGTGAGAGTGACTTGACTTGCTAGTGTGTGGTTTGTCTTGTCATGTACTCCTAGGCGTCCGACGAGGTTTTTCACTGACATGGTACCACATTGCATATAGGATTGAGTCTTAGTGTATATGTTGCATAACGCTTGTGTATTGATCGATATTGATTGACTTAGTGATATTGTGTGTTGATCCTTGAATACGTGAATGTTGTGAAGATGAATGAGACATGTTGTGTAATGATGTGATGTTGGGTGACAAAGTGGTGAAATGATGTGAGTTATGTTTAAGTAAGTTTTATTTTGTTTTTATGATATTTACACCTACATGTTGTCTTGTTACTCTTCATTAGTTAGGAATGTGATAACTCACTCCCAGTGTGTTATTTATGTTTGGATCCTGTGATGATCTCGAACCTTGAGTTCGTGGGAGCAGATGAATAGGTGGATGACTATGAAGAACCTGATGCTAGAGGACACGGAAACAACACAATGCTCTGATAGGATGTGACATTAGAACATAGGTTCTATATTAATTGTATGAAATTTTAGACGACATTATTTTGAGCCGAAGTGAATTTATTATTTATTTAGACAAATTTTATTATGATGTTAGAAAGGTAAATATGAGTCTTCTATCCTTTTAAAAGACTCGTACTTAAATTTGTTTTAAAAACTTTTAATTAAGTTTAATTTTTTTATTTCTTTTATTATTAGTACATATATGTATGGAGTAGGAGGTGTTACGTTTAGTCTCCTTTAATTCCTTTTTTCTTCTTCTAAAAAACTTCTAAACATAACAGGGTGAAAAGTGGATAAAAAAGAGTGAGAACAAAAGTAGAAGCAGAAGGTATGTGGTCATGAGTCATGAGACAGAGTTGAGAAAGGTCAACCCAATAGCTATGATTAATTTTTACGGTAGGTTCCCTATTATGTACTGTCACGTTATTTTATGATTACGGCAAAAACATTATGATTAACCTCTGTTGTGGGCCCCCATCTGAGTGGTCGTAGACCGGACCTTACTGGAAGACGATCCATGTGGGCCATTACTATATGCCACAACACAACTCATATTTTCATCGTCATCACAGTACAGTTCGGCTGCTGCTGAATGTGAATTCTTCTTTTAAGAGTCAGCTGGTCTTTACAATTCCACACCACTTTACCTTTTGTGTAAAAGTAGCCAACATCTGTCATGACACTCATATAAAATACTTGGGAAAGAGGAGAGATGATAAATAATATTAAAGAGAAAATTTATATATTTTTAATTTATTTTAGTTTATTTTTTTATTTTCATTTTTTAAACACACCCTAATATTATATTATATAAAAAAATCAATAAAATTATATAGAAGAATTTGTTAATATACATAATTATATTTGTAATATGAGTGTCTTAATTAAGTTATAACTAAATAGTATATTAAAATACATTAATAAATGTGACTTATTAATGTATTCATATTATTAAAAGATAAATATGTATACATTAATAAATATTTGTGAGATTTGTTAATATAAAATTATCTTAAAATATATTAATTATGTAACTTGATAACGTAATTATACTAAAAAATAATAATATGTAGATTAATAAATTTCTTATACATATAATTTTAAATGCTCTAATTAATCATTAAAGACTTTCAACCATGCAAAGTATGTTTAGATTCTAATAAATTATTATGTTTCAAAAAAAAAAAGCTATTCATGTTTTCACCTCAAATTTAATAAAGAACAACTAATAATTGCTTATGTAATCTACGTCTGCAGTGTGTGGACGAGAATCCAAACAAACTTAAAATAAAATTAGACTTTTAGCTGTGATATTCAACTAAGAACAACTTATTGAAAACCACATATAGAAATATCTGTTATGTGAGTAAAACAAATTAACAGCGAACAAAAAGTGAGTTAACTTATTTACTGTTATGTTGCCCGTACAACTAGCAGAGTAACAGTGCTGTGCTGTTATATTGCAAATTTGTAACTGGGGGAGAGGAGAGATGACAAAGATATTCCAGTTGAGTTCCCTGATTAGTGATTACCACAATCTCTCTTTAGCTGTAGCCACTGCATTCTGCATTGTACTACCTGCAGCCTGCAGCAGCAGAAAGGATTTATGAGTCCCAATAAAGAGTTTTGCTTTTTCATTTTTATATTTCCTGCATTGAGCAAGGAAATCATCAACTACTTTCTGATTCTTCAGACAGTGGTGGCTTGTCTGACTTTGACCAGAGTGAAGTGGGAGTTGCTGTTTTTTTGTCTTTATAACATCTGATATAAATAGATAAATTTATCTCTTAGGTGTGATACAGTAATAAATTAAATTTTTAAATGAAAAAATATAATAAATTAGTTTAGTAGTTAAACTTATAAGATTATATTTTTTTTATTAAATTATAATATTTAAAGATAAATTTAATAATAAATTATATTTTTTTAAGATTAATTTAATATTAAATTTTAAAATTTTAAAAATAATTTATCATTAAATTAAATTATCTTAAAAAATTAATTTATCATATTATTTACATATTTAATAATTAGCACTACCACTTTATCCTTAGCACTACCAGTGCCCTCAACTCCGCATTCCTCCTCCACTCCTATTCTCCTCCTCCTCTCCAAAACCCTAACACCCAAAAAACACAAACCCTCCTCCGCCCTCCTCCAATGGAATCACAAGCCTAAGCTCTTCGGCTCCACCCCCTACATCGCTGTCATCACCTCCAACAAGGGCAGCGTGGGCAAGACCACCACCACCGCCAGCTTTGACCTCTCCCTTGCTTGCCTCGGCTTCTCTATCGTTGTCATCGTTGCCAACATTGGCCTTCGCAACCTTGACCTCCTCCTCGATCTTGACAACCATGCCAACTATACCTTGATCGAGGTCCTCAATGATGAGTTAGTACAACACTTTTTATGCCTAAAAAGAAGGATCGATGTAACGAGAGTAAAAAAATTAGGAGGTGTTTATTAGGATTTAAAAATTAAAGGATATAAGCTATGATAAGAGCAAACTTCAAGAAATTTATGTAATTTATTCTGAAAATAATAAAATTAGTGTCTACGAATATAGAAATAATACATATTTGAACGACAATTAGAAAGACACCCCATTTATGATTGAATAGTGTCAATGACATGTTAAAATTATTAATAAATCGAGTTTTATTTAACCATAATTACTGATAGAATATATGATCAGATATTCTATTAGTATTGTTAGTCTAACTAATTAGTTTGTATTTGATAGAATATCTTATCATAATATATTCTATCAATTACATTACACTTATACATGATTTTTAGGTGTTGACGAATCTTTATGAGAAGATTATTCACCATACAAGATTTTAGTGCTATTACTTTGTAATTTTGTAGATAACTAACAAAATTAATGAAACTGAAAAACCTATCACAATAAGTAAAAATTGGAGACCATGTTCCATACTCAAAAGTTGGTCCATGTTGGAATGAGGAGACAACCTTAGTTAGGTGCTAAAAATGTGTAAGATCAATGAGAAAAAGTTGTTTGTAATTGCTTGGTGTTGGCTGGAAAGCACGACACTAATAGCTTAGCTTAGGTTCCAAAATCATCTACCATTTCACCCCATCACTTGCCATAATCGATCCCTGTCGCATTGCATGCACTAGCTATAGCCACTTCTTCTGTGTGCATTTCTTTCTCTTTGTTTCCCCACCACGCCCCACTTCGTTTATTGGAGATCGAGCCTATAAAAATATGCATGTAATAGAAATGAAAAAAAACGAAAAAATAGAAAGCAACTTGTCGTCGCAGAAAATTAACTAGACGCCTTTGTCTCAGTTAATAGACTAGACTCACGCTTCTGAATTTCCACTCTGGTGCAAGTTTTTTTGAGAAATTCTGATATATGTTATGTAAGATGGCTTAGAAGAAAAGAAAATTAAGTTTAATGTACAGCAACTTTTAAGTGTACATGTCCTTCATGGGCGATACAAAAGTTTATCGTATCCGTCCCATACCCATTTTATTGCACGAAAATGTTAATTTTATGGATATATCAAATGAATTGAAAATACTGATACATCTGAACATGCACCGCATGCACGCCTGCTGGGTATTTTTGATATTACAAAATTATTTTATTGCAAGTCATAGAACAGACAGACTTATGGTTAAGGCGGAATTTTTGAGTACGTATAATCACGTGAAAAACATAATCTCTGTATCCTTTTTGTGCTGCTTCAATTCTGCTCTGTTTGCAACGTTATTATTGTATTTTAATGGGCGTTATATTAGTGGCAAAAATTAGATTTTATTAAAATATACATGATTTAGCCACAAAAAGAAATATATACTTGATTTTGGATACATTTAAATCGCTTCGTGTTATTGAGTAATGCAAAATTATGCTCATATTAGAAAAATTATATAATTTTTACAGCGCGCACAAAATCTCTTTACTATAATCAAATATAAAATTCACAAATTAAATTTGATAAAAATTATTTAAATTGTTTTACTACTTTCATACTGACGTGAGTCCGTATTTACATGTGATTTCAAGCCCTCTAAAACCTAACTTTTTCGAAAAAGAAATAAAGATATTATTATATAGGTTGCAATTTATTTGCATCTCTGAAGCCATAAAATGATTCCCACGGATGAATTCAAATAAAATGGAGATGAAAAACTTTACGTTCTGCTTGTACTCATGAGGATCGATAACAAAACCATCTATTTGCTAAACTCTATTAAGTGGGAATTCTTTTTGTATGAAATGAAAAATATAAATTTAGGTTATATAATTATGTATAAATGTTTAAGATTAATAGTTCGTTAGTGTTCATATGACTATTTTAAAAATTTACGCATTTTCCATTTAATATTGATCATTTAAAAAAGATCTATCGATCAGTCTAAATTTTTAATTCTCATTTTTTCACTATATATTTAATGTATAATTGTATGATCTACAGATATATTTTTCACATTTTAAAAATAATAATTGTTTTCACTAAAGAGTCATCCTTTGTATATAGGAAATTAGCTTAGTGTCATGTGTCTTACACAGATATTAATTTTATAATCTATAATGTGTATATTTATCATATTTTAATTAGTAAAAAATTTATTAATATATATATACACAAATAGTAAACGAAATTAATAATCAATAAAATGTTAAACGTTATAAAAATCACACCAAAATTTTACATGTATATTATTTTTTTCTTATACATGCATCAAGTTTGTATTTTTATAAAACTTTGTATTTCATGATGTATTCTCGTGAATTTTATTTTATATTTAATATATTTTCCTATATTTTTATATTAATAAATTTATATATTTTTAATTTAATAAATTTGAACATCAATCAAATAATTTAATTCAAAATATAAATATCTTCCTTAACTGAACAAATAAGTAAAAATTGATTTGAACTAAAAAGTTATTCCAAATGGGTGAATGTTATTATTGAAACTTCAAATGCTTTTTAACATTTGAACATATTTTTATCAATTAATGTTTAAATATGATTCATGAATTTAATATTTCATTTTATATTTTATTTTTATAATTGTTAATTACATATCTTTGCTCTGCAAAATTGATATAACTTAATACATATAGCCTACAAAAGATATATTTTTAACTAAAAAATACCAAAAAAGAATCAAATAAATAGATGATCATTTTTCGTAATCCATTATTAAACTATATTAGGATCATTATTAAAAAAATGCTAAAAGAGGAATGAAATAATTGATCAAGAATAATTTTTTAAAATAGAATAAAATCTTTTAGTAAGAATAAAAATTCTGAATATAGAATCACTTGCATTTAATAATTGAATAATAATTGAATATAGAACGCATAATAAAGTAAATTTTATTTACATAATACAATAATATTTATTTGAATTAATTATTAAATTAAATAATATCATTTAATATGTTTCAAAGGAATGAATATGTAATTATCACTTGACACCACCTTATAGAATCAAACATTCTTTTTATTTATATATAGAGTAGATTACTCAAGCAAAAATACTTACAGCTAACATAAGAACATGAATTTAAACCATTTTATATGTTTTTTTAACATACCATTAGATATTATTTAAATGATCAATATTAAAAGATTGATAAATATGTCTTTTTTAGGTAATCACCTCACCACTAAATAACTTTTATTTTTATGTGTGATTGTGATCACATTTTTAAAGTTAGAATTGTTCTTAGAGTCACATCTCATATATATATATATATGATAACTGCAAATTTTGTGTTAATTTAATAGAAATTTTTGGCTAAGAATGATTGTAATTTCTTTACTTTATCGTTATTTTCAATGAAATAATAAATAAATTAATATATTTACATTTTTTTATCAGCAGAAGTTAGAAGAAGAAGATTTCAACTGCTTTGGAAGAAAATTGATGTAAAAATTTGAAGAAAAAACCTTGAAGAAAAAGTTGATGAATGAGACAGCTCGTTTAGTGCGCAAGACAGACCCAACGTGTCTCCTCGCTTAGCGGCCAGCTCAGGCTTAGCGCGAAGAAGCTCAAAGACGCGCTTAACGCGAAATCCCACGTTAAGCACAATGTCACATGAAAATTTAGTTAGCTTATGCTTGTAAAAGGAGTAGGAAGCAACAAAGAAAGACACCAATCCCTACACACCTTGAGACACTGAGACTCAAAGCTCTCTAATGAATCTATCCTAAGCCTGAGTATTTCAATAGGAGAAACCCTCTATCTATATCCATTATCCCTTCTCTTCCTTTATCTGTCCCTTCCCTTCTTCTATCCACACACCCTCCTCTGAAGTGTAAAGCCTATCACGACAATGAGAGGCTAAAATCCCATTATTAGGAGCTTGACAGACCAACTCTTGTAATGTAACTCTTTCTTATCATCTATTTAATGCAATTTTCTTTCTATTGCTATTTTTTGTGCTTAATTGTTTATTATGGTCTGACCATCCATATAGTGTTTAAGATTCCTTCATGCTTTCATCATAAGATCAAGACAAATGCAAGCTCAAAGGTCAGTTATTGAAAGGTTTGAAAGGGTTCGCAGTTATCTCATGTGTCAGTACATTCAAAACTTGTCTTTTGTTTAAGGACAAACAAATATTTTTATTTAAGGGAGGTGATAACTGCGAAATTTGATAGTCAATTTTAGTTAAGAATGATTGCAATTTCTTTACTTTACCATTGTTTTTAAAAAAAATAATAAAGAAATTAATATCTTTGCAGTTTTTGGTTAGGAGGAGTTAAAAGAAGAGAAGATTTCAAGTGCTTTGGAGGAAAATTGAGCAAAAACTTGAAGAAAAAGTTGAAGAATGGGACATCTCGCTTAGCGTGTAAGATAGACCTAATGTGTCTCCTCGTTTAACGGCTAGTTCACGCTTAGCACAAAGAAGCCCAAAGGCGTGCTTAGCACGAAAGTTCGTGCTAAACATGAGGTCGCGTGAAAATTAAGCTACCTTAGACCTATAAAAGGAGTAGGAAGCAAAGGAGAAAGACACAAATCCCTACACACCTCCGAGACACTGAGACTCAGAGCTCTTTAATGAATCCATCCTAAGCCTGATTATTTCAATAGGGGAAACCCTCTATCTATGTCCATTATCCATTCTCTTCCTTTATTCGTCCCTTCCCGTCTTCTATTCACATCAGTTTCTAAAGTGTAAAGTCTCTCATGACAATGAGAGGCTAAAACCCCATTGTTGGGAGCTTGGCAGACCAACTCTCGTAATGTAACTCTTTCTTGTTATCTATTTAATGCAATTCTATTTCTATTGCTCTTTTTTGTGCTTAATTGTTTTTCATGATCCATCCATATAGTGTTTAGGGGATAATGCATTGAAAAATAGTTATTTTCTAAAGAACTATGAAATAGTATTAAATGAAATTATTGCTAAAAATAGATTGATATTCGTTTAGCCCAATTCATGCATCTCTAATCTTAATGCGATTTATTATTTTTATCTTTGCAAAGAAATTGGGAGAAAAAAATAGATAAATTATGTTTTTCATGCAGGAAACCAAAACCAAAGATAAAATGTCTTAGTAGATGTGAGTGCAAACATTGATATCATTAATTAGATAGAGAGAATCATTAACATTTCATCACAAGTACTTTTGGCATACTAGGCCACAACATATTTAAATTCTGAATTTATCTTTTTATCATCATCTCTATCTTTTATTTTTCTTATCTTTTACCTTAAAATTTCTTATCTATCTTATCCTCTATTTTTTTTTATCTTTATCATTTTTTACTTATATCTTTATCTTATGTTCTACCTCTCTTTATCTTCTATCTTAAATTCCTTATCTCTTACTACTTGAGACAATATAGTATATTTGCCAATAAATTAACAATATATATATATATATATATATATATATATATATATATATATATATATATGCATTATAAATCAATTAAGAATTATTATATCAATGACTTTAGTTATTATAAAAATCAATAAATTATTACCATTACGTTTAAATTAAATTCTATATGTATACATGTTTCTCACAAAAAATCATCTCTGAATTTTGGCATTAGGTAAAGATTGATTTCTCGAGCTTGCATGATTTTTAAATCCCTTGAATTTCACCTTTTATAAATAGATATCTTAAACTCTAGTGTTGTTTTAATTAATCCTTAAACTTTATCCTCTTTGATAAAGTTTAATTTTGTCACAGTCAATTCATAAATTTTATGTCCACTTACACCTTAATTTCAATTTTATCTTAGTTAATTCTCAAAATTCACCTTTTTCTTTTAAATAATCTCTTATATTAATTTTGCATAAAATCGAACATAACATCAGTTACGTGTTTAGCTTAAATTTTCTGAAAAATATTTATTTTTACAAAATTTGGAGTGCTTTCTAAATAAATGATTATTTTTTAAAAATTATGTACAAACATGTAATTAGCCCATTATAATCTTTTAAATTCACATTTAGTTTTTCGTACATTGTAAATATTTTTATGTACTGTCAAATAACATAAATATAAATTAAAATATTGAAATAAAATTAATTTTAGTTAATAAAACGTTATTTTTTCATAATAAAAATACATCCATTTAGATCTTAATTTAAAATATTTCAAAATTAAATTTTGTTATAATAAAGTATTAGAAAGTATTATGTCATGATTCAATAATCTATTTACTAATAGTATATCAAATTTTTGCATCATCGGCCAATCACACAAACTATTTTGTGTGATAATTTTTTTAAGGCAAAAAGTAGCAAGCAAAGGCATCAATATAGCATATCTTGAATAATTGTATCAACCAACTGAATATGGCCATGACAGATTGCAAAGGATCTTTCCAATTGGCAAACTTGGATTTGATAAAGTAGTGCGCTACAAGGAGTGCGC
>NC_038250.2:7906174-7935940 GCF_000004515.6 Glycine max
GATGCACTCGTTTCTGATCTCCACTCCTCTTCCATCGACTATCAGAAACAAGCCGCCATGGAAATCCGGTTACTCGCGAAGAACAAGCCGGAGAATCGCATCAAAATCGCGAAAGCCGGCGCAATCAAACCGCTAATTTCTCTCATTTTGTCTCCGGACCTCCAGCTCCAGGAATACGGCGTCACCGCGATTTTGAACCTCTCGCTCTGCGACGAGAACAAGGAGGTGATAGCCTCCTCCGGCGCGATCAAGCCGCTGGTCCGCGCGCTGGGCGCGGGAACCCCGACGGCGAAGGAGAACGCGGCGTGCGCGCTGCTAAGACTCTCGCAGGTGGAGGAGAGCAAGGCGGCGATCGGGCGGTCCGGCGCGATTCCACTTCTGGTGAGCCTCCTGGAGAGTGGCGGGTTCCGCGCGAAGAAGGACGCATCGACGGCGCTGTACTCGCTGTGCATGGTGAAGGAGAACAAGATCAGGGCGGTGAAGGCGGGGATCATGAAGGTGCTGGTGGAGCTGATGGCGGACTTCGAGTCGAACATGGTGGACAAGTCGGCGTACGTGGTGAGCGTGCTGGTGGCGGTAGCGGAGGCGAGGGCGGCGCTGGTGGAGGAAGGAGGCGTGCCGGTGCTGGTGGAGATCGTCGAGGTTGGGACGCAGCGGCAGAAGGAAATCGTTGTGGTTATTCTCTTACAGGTTTGCGAGGACAGCGTGGCGTATCGCACCATGGTCGCTCGCGAAGGTGCGATTCCTCCTTTGGTCGCTTTGTCTCAGTCCGGCACCAATCGTGCCAAGCAAAAGGTATTATTCTCTTCAACGCCATTTCCATTACTCTTCTCCGCTCGTGACGTGGCACCCTTCCCTTCAAACCGGTTTGATCCCTTTTTTTATTTATAAGGTGAGAATCAAATAACTCACCTCAGCCAAGTCAACTAAATTAAACCCTTTTGACACCAGTTCGGTTTGGTAACTAGTTACGGAAAACTATTTTTGTACCGATGTGACAAATACAATTGTTGAAGATTGAAGAACCAAAATGCAATACTATTATTTCTTTGTCATCTTATCACTTTCTTTTATGAAACCATTTTTTGTACGCCAGCTTCGTTGCACGGTGGATCTCCACCCACCGCAAAATAGATTGCTTTTAAATGTGCAATTAAATTTGTTATCATAGTGAGCATCGACTCATGTATTCCGATTGCATCGTTTATGCCAATCTTATTGGTTGGGTTTGGGAATATTTTAATTGCCGGGTTTGATTTAGTGCTCCATGCTTGAGCAATAATTAAAATTTACGATATATATATTAATTATATATTTTTAACTTTTGTTGTTGTTGAATTTAGTTTTTGTTTTGCTTTGGTGTGTAGGCGGAGAAACTAATTGAGCTTCTGCGGCAACCAAGATCCGGCTACGGCGCTGTTCGTACATCAGAAGTGGTGGCGTAAACGCCAGCAATAATAAAATAAATTTATTCAGCTTGGTGGTGCCCCACCTCACCGTGCGTGAGTGTGTACAAACACCACGTTTAAAAATTGTGAATTTGGTTAAAACACAACGTGCGTCCTCCAAGAGAGACGGAGAGTTAAAACTTTGTAAATATCTTCTTAACGGAGAAGAAGCTTTGTAAAGTTTGTGGTACAAAATGATACGAGTTTCAGCTTGGTTTGCTTTCTGGGCTTTGCAAAAAAACCCCCCAATTTCTTTTCTTTTATTTTCATTTTATTGCTGTGAATGTTGTGAGGGCTGATGGTATCGCTTTTGGGCCCTTCTACTATTTTATGTAATTATTGCCGTTATAAAGAAAACATAGCTTTGAAAAGTAAAGAGTTCTTCTAGGATTTTTTTCTAGCGAAAAGTAACCAGGGTTTGTTATTTTTTTGTACTTGGATTAGGTAGATGAGAGATAGCATCGATAAAAAGAGAATAAATAAAATCAAAATGTCATGATAAAAGCCAGGATATTTTTTTAAAATATTTTTGTCGAATATTTTGATTTTATAAAAAAAAGAGAATAAATGAAATCAAAATATTGAGGAAAATTAAAATCAAATCAAAATCTCTTCATAATTGAGTGCGTGTCATCTTTTTTTTTTTTATCTGCAAATCAAAGGTATATTATACATAAAAGATGTAGGAAAGGCACGAGAGATACCAATCATTATACAACCAAGGCACCACCAAGAAAAAACGTGGCATCACCCTCAACTAAGGTTACCTTGCATATAACTACAGAAGATATATCTGGAATAAGGACGAATGAGATTTTTTTTTTCGGTGGATATTTATTTTGAAATTTTGATTTTAAATTGAGATGAATGGAAGGATAGTTTGAAGTTGCATTAAAAATAAATAAAGTGGGGACGAAAATGATGGTTTGAGTAGAAGGCGTCCACATGGTTAGCGGGGAAGAAGGAACAAAAATTGAAAAGGGAAAGTGGGTTAGGAGTTACGACTTTAGGATCGGGGGAGTCGTAAGCAGCTTTGATTTGTATAATTCTATGGCTATAATTAATTATTAATTATTAATTATTATATAATGTTTTCTTTTAATTAATATTTTTTTCTTTTTCTGCGCAAATAAAAAGGTATAAAAGTAAAACAAAACTAGCATGGAATTGACACGTCTACTGCAATCCGTTAAAGATTAGTGGTTAGTCCTACGGTCCCATCATGGATTAGGATGGCTGTGTGGGAGGGTGGGTCCCTCGTTGAAGGCTGGTGGACTCTTTCTTTTTAGATTTTATTAGGGTCTCTCTCACTTTGCAAGAATAGTATTTTTTTCTCTCTCCAAAATATCATTTTTAATTAATTATATTTTAGAATTGTTTTATTTAAATATGTTAAATTTTAGAAGTTTTATTTTGATGTTTTATAATTTTAAAGGATTTATTTTGATTTTTTATATTTTTTATTTTAGTACATTAAATTTTTAAAAGTTTTATTTTAATTTTTTATATTTTTGAAAGTTTCATTTTAATCATTTCTTTTAATTTTTGTTAACAAATGTTACCGGTTAACAACTTTAATTCTTGAAATAGTTAATTTAAAATAATGTCAATTAAAAATCATCATTAGCTTTTTAAAATTATTTAGCTACCTATTTCTCTAACCTTCATCATTTTCTTTTACAACTTTCATAACGACCACAGCATAAATCATATAATCATCGTCTACTTAGATCTACCATCTCTACCTCTAGCATTACAATTATCATCAAACAACATTATTGCACCATCCCATGACCACATAATGACCCAACACTAACATAAATAAGAAATGTTGGGTTTAATGGTGATGAGAAACTTCGAGTTAATGTTGTCATGTTGATTTTGGATCTTGCATTGATTTGCTAATGGAAGAAAGGATCAAAATAAAATTTTCGAAAACATAAAGAACAAAATAAAATTTTTAAAACTTAATGTATCAAAATAAAAATTTTGATAACATAAAATATCAAAATAAAACTTTTAAAACTTAAATGTACTAAAGTAAAAAAATACTAAAACATAATGAATTAAAATTGACATTCACCGTGTTTTCTTTTTATAAATATTACTACTATTTTGTAACAAGGAATAAAATATTTAGGATAATTGATTATTTTAAGTCATTTTTATAAATAAAATACTAATATGAATTTGTTTTAAAGTAACTGACATGGCTCTATTTCTAAAATTGGCCAATCAAAATTATCTATCTAAGGAAAACATAACACATGTGAAAGAACATGAAACCCTTAATGTTCTCCATAAATTTACTGATCAAAATAGTAATTTTGATTCGTCAATAATTAAAACAGATTCATGTTGATAAATTGTTTTAAAACAGATTCATATTGATGTTTTATTTATTAAAAAAAAAAAACCCAATATAGCCAGTAAGTCGAATATTTATTGGAACAATGAAATCTTACGGCGAAATCTTTGAGTGGTTCTTCATGTTAAGTATAAATGTGATCAACCGTAATAACTTTGATGCTCAACTCATGATTATAAAGATTGACAGACACTAAAATTAGAGTGAATGTTTATCGTGGGTTATTTGTGATTATTTTATATCGTCACTTCGTTGTTGGTAGTGGTATCAACAATGTGAGTATATGGCAAATACACCTGTGCAGGCTTCCACGATTTTTGGCTACGCATTAGGAGAAAATTTTGCCTAGAATCTTGTGCAATATGAACGTATTATTGCTCGCCATGTTGTGTTGCACAAAGGATAATTCTTGCCTTTGGTCTGAATTGAATGGTTCTTGTTAACTATGTATGAGCCATCATACTTGCTTTGTGAATTTAATAGGCGTTTGTCAAATTAAATCAATCTAACTAATATCAAACTGCACTAATTAAAATAGTTAAAAAATAGTATTGTTTTAAAAGACAATTCAGATTTTTTAGTCCATCGATCAAAAATAAATTAAGTGATTGAGTATAAATAGTTAATATATTAAAATTAAAGTTGAATCGTTTGGCTAATATAGGAATTCGATGTTTGACAAAAATAATTATTTGTGAGACTTTATTTATTCTCTAATCGAACATCAGATTAGTCATGATTTTTTCCCTTGATGTATCAAAGAATTAAGACCAAAATCAATCCAAACTAATGGTGTGTTTCTTTTTTCAATGGAAGGGTCCAAAAATATATTTGAGAGAAAAATGTGTTTGTGATCATGTTTGGTTACTCCACAAAAGTATTTTTGAGAAAACTTTACCTGAAAACTAAGTTTAGAGGAAGTAACATTTATAATACTTTTGCAAACTCAATTTACAAACTTAAATTTGATCCAAATTTAAAGTTTTCAAATTTTAACTCAAACACGCACTAAATTAATCAAATTTCATGATCATTGATACAATATTAAATTTGTGATTTATAAACCCGTTGAACCCAAATCAAATTGGTGATGTTACATATTATTAATATTATTATTTCAAACATTTTCATTCAATATCCTTTATAATCATGTTTTTTATATTATTTAGTCATTACTAATCAAATACAACAAAATATAGTGCTCACACTCTTTTAATGACTAAATTATGTGTGAACTTTTAGACAAAATTATGTATTTTTTCTTTTTCTCAACAAAATTTTACCCATTTACACACTAGGAGACCAAATTTATCCAAACCTAACCAACTCATTCTTGATCAGATTGGTTTGATTTGGGTTTGTAAAAAAATCCCAACTAATTCAATCCAATGAAACTGACTTGGTTTTTATTTTATTTTCTCTCAAATCCAATCCAATTCGACCCTGAACAACCCTAATGAATTTAGAAACAATATGTTAGTTTAAATCAAGCCCAATATATTGGTCTAAAATAATTATCCCTTAAGCTAACATAACATGCTGGTTAGGAGGGTGTTCCATGTTCAGGTTAAATAAAATAGTTAGACCAATTTATTGTAGTGTCTAGCGAAGTCTATTGCACTGTACTCTAATGTTAAACAATTTCATTAAACTATTAGGATGTTTTTGGCAAAAGATTTGTCACCTAGGTGGTTTTGACATATTCCTTCTTACCTTTGCATAGGAAAGTTGGACAGGGTTAAACATTAATTCAAGTTTGGCATATGATTGACATGTGGTTTCCGATTAACCTAATGCCAATCAACTTTGTTAAAATGTTAGTGTAAAGTCAAATATCATAAGGAGTTAAATTGTGATTTTAGAAATTTTTAAAGTCTTTTTCAAAATCAATCAAAGTTTTTGTTTGAAAGAAAACTTTGTAAAACAGATAATAGATTTTCGAAAACACGATCAGACAATGAAACGATTTTGCCAAGCAAAAGATGTTTTCAAATATCCGAAAACAAATTCAAACCCTAGGTCAGTTAAAGCAAAAAAGAAAGCAAATAAAGATCAAATGCATGGAGTTATACTGGTTCGTCTCTACCACAAAGAAAGCAAATAATTGTCTGCAAGTGATTGGCTACTCCGACTCAGACTTTGTTGGTTGCATTGATTCACGAAGATCAACATCTGGTTATATTTTTATGTTAGCCGGTGGAGTTGTATCTTGGACAAGTGCCAAGCAAACCTTAACTGCTACTTCCACTATGGAGGCTGAGTTCGTTTCCTGTTTTGAGGCTACCTCGCATGGTATATGGTTGAAGAGTTTCATGTCTGGCCTTAGAGTTGTGGACTCTATTTCCATGCCATTAAAGTTGTACTGTGACAACTCTGTTGCAGTGTTTATGGCTAAAAACAACAAAAGTGGAAGTCGAAGTAAGCACATCGACATCAAGTACTTAGCTATAAGAGAACGTGTTAAAGAGAAGAAACTGGTCATTGAACCCGTCAACACTGAGTTAATGATTGTCGATCCTTTAACTAAAGGCATGCCACCAAAGAATTTAAGGATCATGTAGTACGAATGGGACTTGGTTCCATGATGTAATTTCATTGTACGTACATTTGTTATTTTTAATGAAACTCTTATTCAGTTAGATATTTTCTTATATGGATTTATGCACATATTTATTTATTTCAACAAAAATCATTCGATTTAGATCTAGAATAAACATATGGTTTATTCATTAAGTTAAGAGCTAGTGTTGAAAGACTTGATATATTGTGGTACATGGAAGATATTACTCATCATCAGAGGACCTATCACCATGACTCATATATTATGTTTCTTGTTATGGTTGGTGTTGAGTTAAATGAACCAAGTGGGAGAATGATGGAATTTTCGGATGGGTCCACGTTCTTTTTGGACTGTTTTTTCCCGTTGCAGTTTTTTCGGGAATTTGTTTTCTGAATCTGGTCCATTTTTCTCCCATGTTCAACCCTTATCTCTACCATGTTCAGTAACAAACTCACGTTCCTATCCTCAAACTCACGTTCTAATACAAATTGATTGAGATCTGTGATGGGCAGACTCTATAAATAGGATGGGGTACTCTGAGTTTTGCATCACCAAACCTACTTCTTTATTCAGAAAAATATACCATTTATTCAGAGTGGGTAAGGGTCTGGAAAAACAAAGCTGTCTTCGAGATCGTACTTGCACCGCTTCGTGTTTGATCTGCAATGGTTAGAGGTACGCTTGTACTTTTTTTTAACTTCCGTTGTTGATCTGAATATGACTTTAAATTCATTTACATGTTTAGATCAGTGTGTGTGTGTATATATATATATATATATATATATATATATATTTTACACCTACTTCAAATTTCCTTGGGTTGTCATCTCCATTGATCTTCCTTTCTAGGTCGCTTTAGGACCAACACGTACGAAGAGCCCCCTACTTCAAATTTCCTTTGATATCCCTCCTTGTACCCAGATTGCATAGTCTTTTTTTCTTTCTTCCTCTCCTTATATGCACCTCCTTGCATCGACCCTTCTAGCATTTTCCTTCTAATCTTTAGAAATTTTGGAATATTCACATGTTGCTTGGTGTTCCATATGCGTAGGGGTGGGAATAAGTCAGGTCAGACCAGGCTTTGAAAGGCCTGAGCCTAGTTTACGATGAATTTTTGAGGTCTGAGCTTGATATGTAGCCTATCAAAGACTTTTATTTTGGCTCGGCCTGACCTTTTTAAAAGTCTGGTCTGGCCTGATAACATTTTTAAAAGTCTTCTTTACAATAAATATTTAATATTTTATGGAGTAGGAACGTAATAAGAAAGTTAAAGAAAAAGGAAAGTCAATCAAAATAATGAAGAATATAAAAGGACACATGACTCACACCTAAATTGTAATTAAAGTCTTTGATTATAGGAATAGAAGTTATGGAACAGTAATGTGTAATCAAAGTCTAATAATTTCAAAAAAAAATTAATTGTATCCAAAAAATAATATTATATATTGGTACCCAAAAAGTAATATAAGTGTATATATATATAGTTCGGCCTATTAGGCTTATAAGGCTTTTTAATAAGTCTAAGCTTGATCTATTTAATTTAATAGGCTTTTAAAAAAGCCTGAGCCTAACCTTTTAATTAAATAGGTCAGTTCAGGTCAGACTTTATATAGGCCAGGTCATAGGCCCCTGTAGGCCGGCCTGGCCTATTCCCACCCCTACATATGCTTATACTGTCTAAATCTTTTTCCATTTTCCATCTATTTTGCACATCAATGAACCTTATAAATCCATACATATACCCCCTTTATCTCTCCTTGGTGAGAAAAATATCTCCCACACTTTCCCCCATCTTCCAAAGACATTCCACATATCTTGTTCATTGTAGTTATCTGGAAATCTAAAGAAGTAGAAGTTGAGATTCGTCCATCCTCAGTGTCTCCCTCCCCTGTGTTTCCCACTCTCACACTCTCGCTCTCTCTCTCCACATCTTTTTATAATTAATTATATTATCTAGCTTGTAATTTTACCGTTAATACAATTAAGGATTCATGCTCTGTTTTTTATCCACCTCCATCTTAAAAAGATGTTAGTTTTGAATTGTAACAAATCTTTGATGCACACACATATCAAGACAGGAATTTTTATGGACCAATTATAAGCTATTCCTATTTTTTAAGCTCTCCCAAATACTATTATAAGCATTTATAACGTAAGATAAGTCCAACTAATTGATTATAAACTTTTCTCAGTCTGGTACTTTTTGCCAACAGGTCAAAAAGTGTAATCAATTTCTTCCTTAATTTGGCTCAAATTGGTGAGCCTTTGGTTCCTCCTCCTCCTTAATGGTCATAAAATGCATCATGCCCTTGACATATCCTTCCAATTCCTCTTACAATATCGTAATCCTAGCTTTAGTCACGGACCCTCCAAATGCTTGCAATGCATTTCCAAGTTGATATTCAAGTCCTTCCTTAGACTTCCCTTTTAGGTCTCCATTACTTTCGATTTCCGAACGGGCCTTATTAAAGTTACATATATAGACAGCATAACATACATTAAATCACATTTTTTAAAGGTTTGGAAAAATTCTCTTATTGAAAAAAATGTGTTACTTTCCAAATTTGAGACATTTTTCATCTACATATAGACTAAATTAAATATATATTGAAACTTACTAGTATGCAAAAACGATCGATTTGTAATGAGTGCGTTAAAAAAATTATAATATGTTAATTCTTATAAGTTTACTTTCCTACTATATATGAAACAATCGCGAACCTTCTTCTGACTTCTAGATATTAAACTGGTAATGACAAAACATCATAGTTCGTAGAAAAAAATAGATAAAAAGATAAAGTAAAGTAAAATATTTAAAGAATGCTAGAACGTGGTTAATATCAAATGCGGTTCAGTAAAGAATTCGCTCTATAATAATATTAATATCCCGTCGTTTACTAATGGTTTAACAGTAACGTGTCAACTTAAAGTCCAATACTTAATTGTGGGAATTGAACAAATAATCTAAAATAAATTTCAATTGAAACATCATTTTGTTTTTCAAATATGTTCTTTAATTTTACAAGAGTCGTAGTTAGTTGTTCGGTCCAATCAAGTGCCAAGTTTCAGCCTTTTGCGGATTGACAATATCAAACAAACAGTTGTGCAGATGAACCTGCATTGGCCATTCCTAGTGAATGAAAAAAGATAGATCTATTGAAGAGATATTCTCTCTACATTATATTATAATTTTATCTCCTATTTCTCTCTTTTCTCTTCTCAATTTTTCTTTCTTTATTATTGAAAACATTATAAAAACTGTACAATTATAATTAATTTATAAAAGAATACAAGGCATATGCCGGGTTAATTACAACAATTATATATTGATACTATGATAAAATTCATATATATTGTTGTTGCTAACACACGCTATCGTTTTGTTCACAGGGTGTCATCATTTCCGGTGAGATTTTTATTAAGGACATGCCAAAAATTATGGGCAACGAAAAAATCAGCCACCAAAATTGACCATTTCAATGTTAATGTCGTCAACTTTAAAATCTAAATCCAGACACACGCATTTGGCATGTGCAGGGTGTAGAAATTTCTCCAAAACAAGTAACAATCGTGGATTCTATTTTACTCATCGTTTTGATTATGGAAGTCAAAAAATGACAAAATGTATACATTTATTCCACACATGTGCAACGTGGAACTACAGCAAAAATGTTGGCTCCGTGTGAACTAAAGCCACATGAGACATGCATGAGTGCTTTTAAAGATCTTAATTTGAACCCTAGTCTCTTAATTTCTTTGAAAGCATGATTTGATAGAAAAGGTAAAATTAAAAGTTTTTATGTACATGAAAGAAGAGAGCTTTTTAAGTACATAACTTGTCTTCTTAGTTAACTACAGAAATTAACTTTTTAATGTTAATAATCATTAATTAGAGTAAGAATATTAAAATAAAGGTTGTCCTACAATGAAGCAACCTAAGAATGGCTCCTAAACTTGCATGCAAGACTATTGTTTTAAATTAGTGTTTTAGTAATCATTGATTAATTAATAATCATAAAAATATTAATTAAATTAAAATTATACTCTAGTTGAATTGGCCATTTCTACTTGAAAATTAGTTTGTAACGAATTTCATCAGTAGCCTATATGTATGATATATTATATAATTATATTGATGAGAACCAATCTCCCATAGCGAAAATACATACTAACTAGCACTCTATAGGCTTTAAAGTTTACCAATCATTAATTAATAATCATTATAACTTCAAAATTAGATTTACTGTAGTTAGAGAAACAATGTAAACAGAATCTATGCTATTAATTTTTCATAGTTAAAATATATATGAATAAAATATATAAGTTGAAAATAATTTGGCCCATTAGATTTTGACTGCAGAGTCCTACAGTTACATAACTGATAGGCGATAGCAGAAAATATTGTTCCTAAAAACTTTACTTGAATCAACCAAATCAGTTTGTAATAAATTTGAGTTAGTTAATTACAAGAAATTCACAGATTAGCGAGAAAAATAAACGATTAGAGACAAAAAGTAGTTTTGCGCTAATTAGTCGTAATTTAGAGAGCGATTTGCAAGGGAATAATTTTCTTTGATTTTTCGCTAATTAGTTACCATTTGGTGAGAGAATTAAAGTCTCTTGGCAAATCCATCGCAATAATAATAAATTATTTAACATGAGAATTTAGTTGCTCGTAAATTTCTTGTAAAATATTCATTAGATTATAAAAATGAAATTTTTTTATGGCGAGGGAGTGAATCCCTCGCAAATCCCTCACCAATATATTCACTCTAATTTTATATTATTGTTATTTATAAATCTTTTAAAACATATTTATAATAAAATTATAAAAGATTTAAACTTAATTATTTAAGATTAAGATTACAATAATATTAATATTTTGCTTATTTTAAAAATATTATCATTTTGTTATATGATGATATATCACAAATTGATCCCCTATAATTTTTAATTCACACAACTTTAGTTCTCGTATTTTTAAGTCAAATATTTTGATTTCTTAATTTTAAAATGTGACATTCATATGACATGGACTCATGATTTGGCATAATAATTTATAATTTAAAAATATTGTGAAATTTTTAGAGATGAGATTAGAACCCAAGTGCATGTCTTTCTTCATCATCATCAAACCATTACATCATTCAACTTACTTAAGTAAGATTTGAACACTATATATACACATTATTATGAGTTAATTCCTTTTCTAAAATATTTATTTAATGTTAAATATCGTTTTTAAATAATAAATTTCCCCAATAAATATAATAACAAAATATTTGTTAACTAAATTATATTAATTATTATCAATTTTATTTTATTTTAATTTTTTCATAATAATTATTTTCTTATCATGTATATAATTATTTTAAAATTATTTCAGTTAAAATTGACTATAATTTTTAAATTAGAAGATATACTTCTTCTAAATACCTTAATTACTATATTTATATACCTATGAATTAAAAAATACAAAAAAAAAAAAAACATCTGAAATTTTTCCTCTCAATTGCATAAGATTCCCCTCTAAGACTTGTTTACTTTTATTATAATAAAGATAAAGATAAAATAAAAGATTGTTTTTAATTATCATATATTTTAAAACATATTTATAATTAAATTAAAAATATGTAAACCTAATTATTTAAGATTAAGATTACAATAATATATGTAAATATTATAACATTATAATTAGAGAAAATTATTAAATAAATATTTTAATATTAAAATAAAATATAAAATAAGATAAAAATATTTATTAAATACAAAAGACAAAAGTGATTGGATGGAAAAATATATTAAATATATAATTATATAAATTATTTATTAAATATTTTTATATTTAGATTTCATAGATAAATTTATTGCTTATAAGCAATATTTACCATTAAATAAATATCTCTAAAAAAATAACTCATATAGTAATGTATATATACTAGTGTTTACAAAAAATAACTTTTAAGTTAGGGAAATTGTTGAGTGGTATGTGTGGTGAAGAGTAAAGGAATGTTAGTGATGTATATATACTAGTTTTTACAAAAATTACCTTAATTACTCATATAGTAATCTATATATACTAGTGTTTACAATAAATATCTCTGGTAGGACAAAGAACTTCATTATATGTGTTTTTGTATTTTAAGATTGATTGCTTTTAACCTATTGTCATTTTACAAAATTTTGGTTTATTTGTTGTAGGAATCATATGAAATCTTGATGACACAAAAATATGGAGAATACACTTCGGTCCATCTTATGATTGACTTCTGATCTTTGGTTGAAAGATGCACGAGAAAACAAGAAAAATAGTCCATGGCCTTGGTCATAGCTTGGATCTTTGCACTACTAGTATCTCTACACATGCTACTTCTTCAAAGGTTGTACATTCTTCCACAACTCCTACACCTTTGAAAGAAGAAAGAGTCATTGCAATTATAAATGATACATTTAACTATTTCTTGCATACATTGTCATAGATGATGCAGCAAGCACTTCAGACACTCCAACCATCAACATCATCAATCACTCAACCTACGGAAGATCAAGGTTGTGATGATAATTTTACTAGCTTAGGTTGATTACATATTAGTTGTCTTTTCTTTTTGTAAGACATTGATAAGTTTGGTTTTGTAAGACATCGAGTAGCTTGATCTTGCAAGACAAGTTGTCAATTGCAAGTTTTATTTTAAATGAAAGTTTAGTATATTTCTACTTTTTATTAGTTTGGTTTAGTATAACATTGAGTATTTTGATTTTGTAAGACATGTTGTCACTTGCAAATTTTATTTAATTTAGTTGATGAATTTCTTTGAATGCACAAAAAAAATGAATTAAAATTATCGAAAAAAATTGACAGATAGAAGAATAAGATAATTAGAAATTACCCATTTGAATCTTGCCACGAATTGGAGGGATTAGAGAGGTGCCACAAATTTTGTGAAAGATTGATGAGGGATTAGCGAGGGACTATAATAGAAATAAATGAGAGATTTGTATTGATTAGCGACAAAAATGCAATGTAAGTATTGCAAGGGAATATAGTAGATGTATTGTGAGGGCTTAGCAAGGAAATGCCATAAATATATTGCAAGGGTTTAGCGAGACAATGATAAAGATTTATTGCAAGAGTAAGGCAATAGATTAGAGATGAAATTTTGTGAGTAATTAGCGACAAAAAAACAAAAAATTAATACAACAATAATTTGTGACTACTTGGTGATAAAGTAGAGAGGATATTTAGCAAGAGTTTTGTGAGACATAAACAAGGAACAAAGGTCATTTCCATTGCGAGGGATTTTAGCGACAACAATAGTGAAGGCATTGCAAGGAAATTCTCATGGAGCAGTGAGGGATTTTGTCCACAGCAAATTAGTAAATTAGCGACTTATTCTTAACGAGAAATGTTTCCCTCTCTAATCCATTGCTAGAGCATTTAGCAACAAGGTAGCATGGAGTTAAACCTAACAAGGTAGCATTTTGTAAGACTAAAATAAAAAATTTAAAACTTAATATAACAAAACAAAATAATTATAAAATATAATAGAGCAAAAGCGTTAAACCTAATAATAATAATAAAGTTATCTACTTTGTTTTTTCTTTACCTATAATCTTAAGCGAGGAGTCCTCCTTTATTGTATTCAGAATTTTCTGTTTTATTCTATCATTAGGCCGGGTCTTGTCCTTTGGACTTTTGGTTGATCCAATTTTTAATTGACGGCCTTGTCTTTTGTTATCCATTGAACTTTTGGATCAAAACAAAAATACTACTAATTAAGAAAGTAGAAGCCACCAAACAAGACGAAATAGTTTAAGAAATCATATTAATGTATTGTTTTAAGAATATTATAAAGAAATCAAAATCTATTATATAAAAAAATAAAAATCTGAAAAAGATTTAATAAAAACATATTATTTAATATATTAAAACATTTAAATATGAAAAATATTTATTTTTATTTAGTAGCAAAAAGTTATTGGGAAGAAGTTGTAGGAAGATATAACAAGACTTTTAAAATCAAACTCTATATTATAAATTTATTTTTTTACTTTTAAAAGAAAGTATATTTAAAAATTATTTTCTTCCTTATCAAATTATGTGACTTCTCTCACATTAAATGTCTAAATATTTATTAATAATACATTTTTTATCTTTCAAACACTATAACTTTATTTAATTGAAATATATTATTATTATAATCGTATTCAATGACAACTTGAATTTAAAATTTTTATTTTGTTACACAAAAAAACTATTTTAATTCAAATAATTTATTTCTATATTTATAATAATAAAAATCTTATATCTTTAATTATTTTTATTTAACCAAATAACATGTTCATGGTCAATAAGAAAAATATTATTATTTTTATTTTTTTATTTATAATTTAACTTAATTTTAAAAATATTCGTACAAGAAAAACTTAATAGTTACTGTTTTTTTAATATTCAATAAATGATTTGATGGCATTTGTTAAACATTAGCCTATAGTAAAGCTCAATTACGGAAACCCAGCATTAGTCAAAGATCTCCGATCTAAAATCTGATTCTCAAAGCATCCGATACCCACCTTAGAAGGGGTTTAATGTTTAAAAACCACTTCTATTCACTTTAAAATAAAATTGAAATTCGTTTAACGAAATTCGTTTGTTACTCAAATAGAAAAAGAAAAAGAACAAGATTCTGTCAATTGGCATTACGGGGACTTTGACAAATCATGTGTGTTCTTTCTTTCTTTTTTCTTTTTTTTTTTCCCTTCTTCACCCGCAGCACTAAAAAAGTTATTATAATTTAATTACATATACACTCTTGTATTTATTTTAGGCTAAAAGAATTTTTTTTTTCTTAAATTAATAAATTTTGTGTTTATTTTTTAATTTTCTTTTCATTGAATTCCTAACAGAATAATGATTTTATTTTTTATCCTAATAGTCTTTTTTTAAAGGGACCAACAACAAATAAACAAAATTTATCATAGACTAAAAATAAAATTTATTAAAGATTAAAAAATATTAATAATTAAAAATAAAATTATTATTTTATTAGAAATTTAACATAAATTAAAAATTTATTAAAAAATACAAAATCAAATATTTATTAAGAATAAAAATATATTTTAGCTTTTTATTTTAAAATAATAACATATACTAATTTGATTCTTGAATTTAGTATAAACTGTCACTCTAATCCGTAGGGCTAGATTTAATAAAATGAAGAAAAAAAAAGTTTCTCAATTTATAATTCATCACTCACGTTAATTCATATTTTAAGTTTTCTTTATTAAAATTATGTTGGGTAACATATTTTATTTAGTTTTTAACTTTTTTTTATTAATTGGAAAACTTATTTGGTTGTTTGTCAATAAACTTTATTTTTAGTAACTTCTAATATTTTTTTGAAACTTTAAGTAATATTTTTTAAAAGGTAACTTTTTATATTTTTTTTCAATTTTTATCCTCTATATATTTATTTAATTTTTTATTACCTTTTTAAAAATAAATTATAATTTTATCATTTTTTTATCATTTTACACTTTTTAAATATTTCAATTTTATCGAACATTTATAATTTAATAAATTAATTTTTCAATTTTTAATTATCAACTTTCAACCAACTTTTTAATTTTCAATTAACTTTTTAACTTTCAACTTAATTTTTTTGCTAATTTTATCTAACATAAAAAAAAAAAGTTTAACTAATGTGTACACATGATTCATTAGGTGCTTGTGTGCATGTAAGGTGTTTGGGAAGCATGTCCCTACAATCTACGGTGTATAGGGGCAATTTTTAAGAGTTTGCGAATAAATATAAGTAGTGGTAAACCCCCCAATTTACTCCTTGAATTTGACGCATACTATTTTATTAGTTATTAAATTTGAGAAAATTAAAAAATAGTCCTTGAATTGTATTCCATTCTTTGCATTAAACCAAACCCTATTTCATATATGTTATCTTTAATGAAGTATCTTAGTTAGAACTTTATAGTGACATTATAGTGCATGATGAACAACCAGTGTCCATTATATGAAGACAAAATGCTTAATCAAGAGATTGACTTACATGAAAATAAAATGGACAACTATTGTCATGTTTTGAAGTTGTGTTTCTCATCCACGCAAAGCACGAGGACGATGAGCTTGATTTTACTCTTGGCGATGGACTCTACCCTGTACTTCTTCCACTTGCAGACCGAGTAAAGTCGAAGGTTAGAGAAAATGTTGGATTGGAAGAGAAACATGATAGCTTGCAAGCTAAGTTCTAAAATTGATTTGGTGTTTCATTTAAGATAAATTGATTGGTTGAAGATTCTTTCTCCATTTAAAAAGCTATTATTCTAAACTCCTAAGTAAAATTGGAAGAAATATAAAAGTAAAAAACACTTGGAGTTAAGGAGAGACATTGGCTCAAGTCTTCAAGATTTGAGTATCAAAAAAGTCTTCAAGATTTAACAGTGATGTCAATGTTTGGAGATTGTATATACTAAATTCCTCCACTACCTCCCAAATGTTGCAACACCTAATATAATATGTCCCACTCAAGAAAAATTGATATACTAATGAGTAAAAAACTCCGTTCTTAATTTGTTAATGTTTTAAAAAGTATGGCTTAAGATTTAGGGTTGGTTTAAAAAGCTTATTTATAATCCAATTCTTATGTTACAACATAATTATTTTTCTTGAAAGAATTTTTTTGAAAAAAATCCTTTGAGAATATAGCTTATAAAAATAACTTACAATTCTTATGAAAACAAATTAATATAATTTTTTCCACAATTAGTGCTTACATAGTGTAAGCCTTTATTCAATAAACACTTTAAATTGTTTAACCAAAAAAATCCTAATATATCAGTCGAATGTAATACCTTTACTAAGACTAAACCCATACATCTAGCAACTTTATTTTCAATTATATAGAGAGCATTTGATTTTTCTATAAAAAAAAAAAAGAAGAAGGGAAAATTTAATTTTATATGTTAATATTATAAAAAAAACACTTTCAATTATATAAAAATACTATTAGTATGACTTGTAAAGTATTTGTCACAAAAAATAGTAATTTATAATAATTTATGATTGGTTGAATGTAAAATAAAAAAAAATATTATTATAATATCACTATATTTCAATTTTATATATATATATATATATATTATGCATTTAAAAATTTAATTTATTAAGCAATTTGATTCAATTCCGATCTTGTACAGTTGTACTTTCAGTCTGTGATTCATAGTTTTTTTTTTTCATTTTTCGAGAGGGAGGGGAGACGAGAATCTTAAGTAATTACTTCAACATTCACACACACACACACAAAAAAAGTAAGTACTTCAACATTGATGCTCGAACAAGTGTTTTACTTATGAGATTGTGCCTTAAACAAATGCTTTTAAAAGTTTCATTAATGGAAAATATTAACAACTTTGATACTTTTTTTTATAGCAACTTTAAATACTCTTTAATATTAATAAACTATCATATTGTTGATTCCAGTAGTTATCGGGGCATCCAACTATTTAGTAGAATCAGCATATAATGTTTTTATTAGAAAATATTAATAACTTTAATATTTTTAATTTAACTAAAATCTTCTGTTGATTCCATTAGTATGAATGCATAAAAAAATGTTACATATATATTATACTGCTATAATTAACACTGGCACCCTACTTAGTAGTATTGAGGTTGCGTCTCCACTATACCGCTTTTGAGATAAAAGAAATACAATTTATCCTAAAAAAACAACCTCTATTTATTTTACTATATTTTTGGTGCTGACTATTTTTTCAATAAGCAAATTAAATTATTATTTTCAGGAGGACATAGGTATTCAAACAGACAACAAACTAGTCAGAGTACATGTATATGATTTGGGCAGTCCAAGGGAAGTTCAACTAAGGCCAACTCGTCTAAACTAAGAAAAACACGTAGAAATAGAATGAACGTCCACACAAAAATACAATGCCACGCTTCAAAGTTCAAACCCTAGTTTTCAACAAGAAGAGTATAGCTGAGGGGGGATTCTATAACATGGACCAAGTGTTTGTGATCATTCAAGTTCCTAACAGTTCCTAACAGATTAACATGTTACAATAAGTTTCAGTTTGATTGATTTTTAACATTAACTCCAATGTTTTTGCATGTAATTACATTTACATCTAATGCCTTCTTCCATCATTCTCTACTAGACTTACTACACTATCATACTTATATCTCTTGTCACTACCGCTACTACTAATTAAGAAGCGGGTTTATTTCCTACTTCCAATTTGATTGAATAACTTTCGTTTTCGCCATTCCAAAATCTTGCTTATTGCTATATATCAATCACATTCTAAAATTCTTCTTCTAGATCCCATTTTTGCTAACTTAAGGAATAATTTGAATCTGAGTTTGAGTTGGATGAATGACTCCGCCAGTTGGTGGCAAAGGACTTTGATGAGAAATAAATGGCTGGCGAAGATGGAATTGTGGCTGGATATAGAGGCTATTTAATTATTATTTCAGAATTTATAAAATAATTATTAATAATAATTATTGTGGAGGTATTTTGGACTTACCACATGATCTATGGCACAAAGTAGTCACTTAATTAACTTTCTTCCATTTATCATTATATAAGATATTTTATGCCTACAAGTATATATATCGATCTTGACTTTATTATTCATTCCCTACACTCATTAACGTTGGCATTAATAGAATGTTTGTGTAGGTAAACATGGGTCTTGTTGCTCACTGGAAACGATGGTTGCTGTTGTCAGAGTCATCTGCTTTCTCCAATGGGTTTGGATCATTCCAAATAATAACAAAGTTTTACGGTGGCTCTTTTTCTGTAATTGGAATTTAACCGGCGTCAAAGGCCTTAGGGACGGTTACCTAAAATATAACAACGTGAACTACATTGTCAAGAAAAAAAAATTGGTAAAAATAAATTGACTTTATTGGATGAGTTACAGTTTAAAAAATGTAAAAACTTTAATTTGTCTTCTATAAGTTACTATTCATTTTATCTTTTTTCACCGATAATTTAATATCAACACATTTATGCTCCAAATTATAGTTGGTCACTCTCCATAATGAAGTAATAAACCTTAAATTTTGAGGAAGTGTTTAGAAGTATTTATACAAATTTATTTCAATTTATAAAAATAATTTATAACTTATTAAATATTTTTAAATCTTATTTTAACAAATTTCCTATAAACGCTTGTTAAAACAATTTGCACTAGTAAAAAAAAATTCAAAATAACTTCAATATGCTTAAACGTAAATTATCACCTAAAGTTTATTCTCAATACTTTAACCTCAAGTTTAAAGTAAGGTTAGTTTGGTCCAAATAAATATTTTCAGTTGAGATGTATTTGATTTAGTGAAGACAAATAGAAAAAAGATAATTTAAAAGAGGAGAAATATAATAAAAATAAATTGATATGTTGTATTGTTGGTTTAAAACAAATAGAGTTAAAATAATATTATAAAATAGTTTAATATAAATGAAACAGGAAAAAGAATTAAATAAGTGTACAAAAATACTACTGCGCCCCTGTAAGAGTTGTGTTGGTGACCTTGAAAAGAGTGAAGCAAAGTTACCATGTTATCCCATCACTTTCGTGCACACAAAAGTGAGAACTCTGTGCCCCTTCTGCATCCATTGACCGTGTAATCATTTTCGGTGCTTAACGGCAAGAAATAAAAAAAACAAAGGCTTCATTCAAAAGAAAATTATAAAAACCAACGGCTCATGTAGATTGAAGGCTTTGATGCTTATGTATATATAAAGCAAACTATTTATAACAAAAACCATCACAATTGAATCCCATTTCTTATGGGAAAGAAATGTTTTGCCTCCCCCTTAGAATTAGAGAGGAAAAAAACCCACATGGATTGAAGGGTAATAATGTATTATAGTCTTTTTTAGGCAAATTTACTGTAGAGGGACACATTTATAAACAATTTACGCATCAGGGTTCCTTTTGAAAGAAATTGCAGGGGGGGTCTGTTTCTAATTTGATGCCGCCAGATGCATTACCGAGTCCAGGGATGTCGCCAATAGGAGAAGTGATTCCCCTTGTGAAGCCGCCAGCAGTAGCAGCGAGCAAGCAGTCCCGCCAGCAGCAGGAGCGAGATGCTCCACGTAGGCATTGATGCCGCTAGCAATAATGGCGACATACACCTAGGACAATCTTGTCAATGCTAATGGCGAGATGCTCCCTATTCATGACGAGACATATGAAAGCAGGTTAGGGTTCAAGTTAGGGTTCAGAGGCACATGCATTGGGAGACTATATGTTCACATGCATATAGTTTAATGGCGTGTAAATTTACAGTGTAAATTGACAGATAGATTCAGCTTTCTTGTTGTAAATTTTGTTTAAATAAAGCAGTTGCAATGATACTCAACGTAGGAAGTTGCGCATGCTCTCCTTGTTCATGATGAGACTAAACATAAGGTCTGAAATAGGGTTCAAAGCTAGCTGTAGATATTCACAGGTTAGGGTTCAGAGAGGCTACACCTTGTTCACATGCATATAGTTTAATGGCGTGTAAATTGAGAGATAGCTTTAGCTTTCTTCTTGTAAATTTTGTTTAAATAGAGCACTTGCAATGATACTCAATACTTGCAAAATTTCATACTGAAAGAGAGTAAGAAACTGAAGAGAGGAAGAAAGACTTTCGTTTGAAGTTTGAAATTTGTTGATTCTATAGTAAATATTTTATATTTATTTAAAGAAAGTCTTATTTTTTCTACAATTAAAAAAAATAATTGAATAAAATATGGACTAACAAATTATTTATAATACAAACAAATATTGAAATGCAAAAAGTTATTTAAAATATATATACAAAAATTATAATAATGTACAATCTATCATATATTTAATAACATAAATTTTCTAAAACAATTAATATTAACCTACAAACTAAAACTAACACTATCTGATCATATATATATATATATATATATATATATATATATATATAACTAAAAACTAAAAACTAAAAATAATTAACTCAAACAATATTAACTTATCAATTCATTTATTTAAAACTATACTATCTATATATAACATACAAAAATATAACACTAATAAGGCAAATTTACGCATCTCTAATATTACAATTATTTATTTACGTGTAAAATGCTTAATATTATAAAAACTAAAAATTTATGTATACCTAAAATTTACAAATATGTACGCTAATATTAATTTATGCCTAATATTTCTATCCTATCTAATATTACGTGTGTGCCTAATATTTCTAGGGCTAATATTAAGTATGTCTAATATTTTTAAATCTCATGGAACCTTTGGCTGTGGCTTACTAAAGTATCATATATATATATATATATATATATATATATATCACATATATAATATCTAAAAATATATACTACAAACTAAATAATATTGTTATACTAACTAACCTAACCTAACCTTCAAATATCTATTATTACATAAAAATTAATAACAGCATACTTATTAATAATAGTAATTAACCTAACCTTACAATACCTATTAATCCTAATTAACCTAAACTTACAATACCTATCTAGCTAACCTATTATTTTAAAAATATTAACAAACAGAATATATAAATCATAATATATAAATGTTATTTAAGAAAATCACTTACCAGGGAATTAGGAATTATGAATTATGGAAGAAAAAAATTCAGCAAAAGCAAAGCACCAACAGCACAGCACACGCAGAACACTCAAGAAATTCAACAATGGAGAAAAGCAAAGGTAAGGTAGAAGAAGAGAAGTGTGAATCCAAAGTTTACGTTGAAGTTTTTTTATAGAAGAAAAGCGTATACAAATGGTCAAAAGCTACTCAAATCCTACTCTGCTATGCTGCATCCCTAAACAATGCAAAGCTACTGAAAAGTTGAAGCCCTAACTGCAAGCCCCTGAAGCTTCACGTGAAGTCTGGCCTATCTCATCAGCACTGTGGGCGAGTCCCACGTAGCTTGTGTGTCGCCATTTGCATTGGCGACACTCTCCTCTCTCCCTACTACGTGGCTTATATCGCCACTGGTACTGGCGGCACTCTCCTCTCTCCACCTTTGCCGCCAGTGGGTATGGCGGGTTCAGCCTTGCCGCTAATGGCAATGGCGACTTTCACCCAATAACAGACCCCCTCCGTCATTTCTTTTAAAACAGACTCCAATCCGTAAATAGTTTTTAAAATAAGCCCCCTTAGGTAAATTTGCCGTCTCTTTTATTATTTTCTTTTTCTAAATATCAAACTACTTTAATGCTAATATTTCTTTTCTATTTTCATTTTATTTCTCTTCTATCAAATAACCTTTATTTTCCTTTTTCATTTCTCACCTATATTTTTCTTGTTTTCTTTTCTGACTTACCTATTTTTTTCTCCTTTTATTGATTTTTTCCTGCCAAACACAGCCTAAAGAGAAAAGACAGCAAAGAAGAATAGATCGAGCCAATCCAAACATGGAGCAAAGTAAAAAGAACCAAAATCTAAAACAAGGCCAAAGCCCAAGGATAAGTGGGCCAGTGACGTTGTGGAAGATAGTATAGGCTGTATAGCGGATAAGCAATTTGTAAAACCGGAAAGTGCCGTACGTGAGTCCCATCAAATAATTGAAAACCATTTTTCATTTCTTTTCTTTTCTTTTCAGTTGTCTCGCATCATCAGTGTAAGTAAGTAACAGCCAGAAACCAACAACAAAACCAAGACCTTCTGTAATAATATTAATAATAACACCCATCACACTAAGAAACAGAGGAGAGAAGCACAAGAATACTAAAAATGGCCAGGCATCACGTGAAATCCACGTGCAGATTCTGATCCTTAAATAAAAATCCCAAAGTCTAAGAAGCAACACCCACACGTTATTTACCAGGTGTCCACTTTCAGAGCCTTTCGTACACTTGTTTTTCTAGGACCCTGCCTATTCTTCTCCTATACTGGTAGTACTAGTACTAGTAGAGTTAAATTACTTAAATTAACAAGCAGACCCACGCGCCAGGACTAGCACGCGCCTCCCCACGCGCTACTGGGAAAGCGCAATCTCAAGCTGGCGAGCCAGGTATGAAGGAGCACTCAAGTGCGGGAGGTGGCCCTCCGTGTCCAGCCACTGGATGCTGCTCTTTCCGCCGATGTGGTCCTTCATGTAGGTCGCCACGCTGGCAGGCACGGACATGTCACGTGCCGTCTGCATAATACAACAGGGGACGTTAACCAGACCCAGAATCCCCCTCAGGTCGCTGTGGAACACCGTCCGCGACACGAACAGCGAGATGTCCGGCCTCATGTTGAACAGCGTCCGGGAAAACTCCCGCACCGCCGCGGGAACATCCGCTCCCACCGACAGCGGCGCGAAACCGTTCACCCAGGCCTCGTAGTTCGCCTCCATTGCCGAAAACACCTGCTCGATCTCTCCCTGCTCAAATCCCCCGTGGTAGTCCTTGTCATTCAGGAATCTGAGAAACTTAATCAACAATTAGTTAAGAAGTTGTGACTCGAACAGAATTGATTAAATTGAGGGGAAAGAGGAAGATTAATTTCTTGTTGTACCTAGGGGAGGCGCCTATGAGGATGAGTTTGGAGAAGAGGTCGGGGCGGCGGATGGAGGCCAGCATGCCGATCATGGCGGAGATGGAGTGGCCGACGTAGACGCAGCGGGGGACGCGGAGGGCGTCGAGGATGTTGAGGAGGTCGTCGACGTAGGCGTCGAGGGTGGTGTAGCGGCGGTAGTCGAAGTGGTCGGGGTTGACGCTGCCGGCGCAGACGAGGTCGTAGAGAATGACGCTGTAGTTGCGGGTGAAGTAAGGGAGCACGCGCTGCCACGCGGATTGGTCTGTGCCGAAGCCGTGGGCCAGGAAAAGGTACTTATCGCCGGAACCTTCCACGCGGACGTTCAGGGCGTCGAGAATGGAAGTGCCCATAGGGAATCTTATCTAACCTAATCAGAGATATGGCGATGGATCCCAATTCCAAAGGGGGTGTGTGTGATTTTTCGGGTTGGGGTTTGGAACTTTTGGTGTGGGTTATGAACAGTTCAAGTTGTAGCTGTTTGATTCTTTTTATAAGTATTTTTCTTTGCCCAAGCCTTTGTCTCTTTGGGTGCTATTTATAACTGCCACCACCAACCAGTGTTACCATCAGTCAATCAGATCGATCACTCTGCCTCCAACTCTCACCTCTCACCTCTCTTTACTCTTTTTTAAGTTAGTGTGTTAAATAATGAAATAAATGTAAGTTATTATTTTTAAGTATACTCTTTAGTTTCTGTTTTAAAAAAAAAAGTATGCTCTGAGTTTAGAGATTTCTTCTGCCTTGTGGTGGGATATCATTTTCTTTTATGAAATTTTTACTAAAAAAAATCTTTTAGGTTAAACAAATCCATTTCAGAGAGTGGAATTTTTCCGGTACCTTCTTCGATTTGCAAAATTTGAATTAGAGGGGGATAGGACTTCATATTATTTAGGTTGTGTTTGATTTAAGATAAGAGAAATTATATATTTTCTATGTGAAACTTACACTCTTTTATTTTAATTTAAAAATTTTCTCTCTTATTTTTATTATTTCTATTTTTATTCTCTAAATCAAATACATCCTTAAACAAATAAAAGTTAATTTTGTGTGTGTGTATGTGAGAGGTGCGAGTGTTTGTTTATTTGAAAAACAAATAAATTAAAAGGTTTTAAAATTTATATAAAAAGCTTATTGTTTTTCTAAAGTAAACTAAATGGTACATGTAATGCACCGACGTACTATTTCATTTTTGCAAATGCCGTATGGAAGCAACTAGAAAACGGTGGAAAAAGTTTTTTTTTTTTTTTCCCTAATGCTATATTCTTTGGAAGTCATTCAGTTTGTGTTTGACATACCGTGGGATATTAAAAATTGGTAAAAAAAAAAAATCTTTCAAATATTCAATTTTTTTTCTTAAACTCTAGTTCATTAAGAATAAAAGATTACAATTAATATGTAGTTTAATTAAAATAAAAAATAAAATTTGATTAAGAATTATTCTGTTAAGAAACGAATTCAGGTATTATTTGAATAATTCAACTTTAATTTTAATACATTAATAAATTGTGTTTAATTATTTGATATTTCAAACATTTAATTAAAATTAAAATCCTTTAAAAAAATTAATTAAAATAATACTTTTGGTGACTAAAAGTTTAGCCTAATTATTAAGAAGTGTACATATAAAAAAACATATCTTTGGTGTACGAAAAAAAAATACAGGGTGAGTTTGACAAAAAAAAAATAGTTGAGTAATAAAGTAAATGAAAATAGAAAAGATAAATAAAAATATACGAAAAAATAAATAATTGGTGAGTCTTGCTGAGTCTACACAATTTTATATATTTCTCTTGGTTCTTTGTTATTAAACACTCTTTTTTTTTCAGTTTTTTTCTTCATCACCATGTTTCTCCTTCACCAAACAAAAGGGAAAAAAAGGGGAAAAAATTGTGTATGTCGTCTCATAAAAAAGAAAATGAATGGAAAAAAAATATCATTTCTTCTTTTATTTAATTATTTAAAAAGTAAAAGAAAATAATATATATTTTAAGTGTGTGAGTAGAGACTTAAATATTCAATATAAAATTTTCACCTTAGCATGATGTAGTATTATTATTTTTAAGTAATTTTATTCTCACAACAATTTCTATAGTGACGAGAGAAATGCAAAATAAAATAATTGATCTAATAAAAAGGAATAATTTTTTTTATAAAAATATATAATTCTTTATTTTTTATTAAAAGTAATTTGCCTTAAAAAATTATAAGTAGTTCATTATCAACAAGTCATTTAAAACCATCACTTCTCTTTTGTACACTAAAATATTCCCGGTCTACAGTTTTCCAAGGCATTAAAATTAGAATTTTGTTATATTGTCCACTAATTATAAAATTATAAACAAATTTTCTAATTAATTAATAATATAAAAGCATTTGCATTTACAGTACATGACAACTAATGTTTAAAGATTATTAGATCAAACTTTACCTCTTTTAATAAAATCTTCTTTATACACAATCAAAAGTTAAACTTTAATTAGTAAAAATAGGAATTTAATTATATGCTAATTATGTTAGTAAAACTATCATTTTCAGCAAACGTTTCTGATTGAAAAATCCAGTGTGGCAGTTAGTCCAAAAACTTTGTGATTTGCTGTGATTTTGCTTTCTAGCAAACGAATTTCATATGATTAGTTGAAAGCTTCAACTAATCAGTAATCAGCCAAGCAAATGGTAGATTTTTGAAGGAGTTGAGATGAGGCTTCGACATGACAATGACGATGACTTTTTGTCGTGCCCAATTATCCGATTGTACGGCACAAGAGAATTTCACTCTTCACTTTTCTTTTCTTTTTTTTTTCACTTTTCACATATTCAGAATTCAATTACCATCCCTCCTTTCCCCGTTCACATTTTATACATTCAAAAAAAAATTGTCATTAATTGTAAAATTATTTTACATTTAGGTGAAATTTAAATTATCAAAATAAAATAAAAACAATAATGTTTTTATGTAATTATTTTAAACAAACAAGTAGAAAATATAGTTTATTTAATTTTTTTAATTTATTGAGTAAATTTTATAAAATGGAAGAAAAATGAATTACAAAAATATAAATGAATGAGATTTAAGAAAATAAATAAATTTTAAAATAAAAGCAAAAAGGTAATTAAATCCTACATTTGAGAAAAAAATTGTAATGTATAAAACAATAATATTTTTATGTAATTATATTAAACAAACAAGTATAAAATATAGTTTATTTAAATTTTGTAAATCATTGAGTAAATTTTATAAAACTAAATAAAAACGATTTACAAAAATTTAAATGAATGAGATTTGAGAAAAAAAAACAAATTTTAATATAAAATAAAGGTTAAACTACTTATTTGCTTCCTATAGTTTTATCACTCTTATCTTTTTAGTTCTTATAGTTTGAAAGTGATTTTTTAATCTCTATCGTTTATATTTTAATTTTCTTTTAGTTCCTACAGTTTAAAAGTGTTTTTTTAGTCCTTATACTTTATATTTTAATTCATTTTTAGTTCCTATAATTTGAAAATGATATTTTTAATCCCTATAATTTGTATTTTAATTACTTTTTATCCTTACTATAAAAAAATATAAAAATAATTAGCTATAAATTAGTTATAAATTATCAACTATTTTTTATTATAAATTATCTTGCGATAAATTAGTTACGAATTACTTGCTAATATTTTTATAGTTAATTGTAATTGATAATATTACTCATATTTTTATGATAAAGACTAATAGAGATTAAAAAGACCACATTCAAATTATAGGGACTAAAAGAGAATTAAAATACAAATTATAAGAATTAAAAAAATCACTTTCAAACTAATAGACTAAAAAAAAATTAAAATATAAACTATAGGGACTAAAAGAAAATTAAAATGTAAACTATAGAGACTAAAAACACCACTTTCAAACTATAGAGACTAAAAGGATAAAAATCATAAAATTATAGGGACCAAATGAGTAATTTAACCTAAAAGTAAAAAGGTAATTAAAATCAACATTTGGGAAAAAATTGTAATGTATGAAACTTTCTAAAAATAATTACTATTTTTTATTTTTATTTTTAAATTAAGTGTCAGATAACAATGAAGACTGAAGTCATGGGTTATATAGTTAGATAAAATATACTAAAAATATCATTATATTTAAAAATTAGAACTGAAATTAATAACGTAATAATTTGTTAGAGTATTTTATTAGAATAATTATAAAAATATTTTAATATTATATTTAAAATGATTGAACAACAATAATACAAAATTTAATAAACTAGTTTTTTTTTTGTTTATCTATTTTGAGCATCCATTAGGTATATTTATAGAATAAAGAATTAAATTTAACTTGTATATTTAAAAAAAATATATACAGTTATTTAAAGAAATGTTAAGTAAATTTTCGATTTCAAAATTTGTTTAATTTGTTTTCTGTATCGTTACATTCATTTTTATAAAAAGGAGTTTTTATAATTACATTTCTAAAAAAGAGTTTAGTTTAAACAATCACTACTTATTATTTTCATTTGAAGTTTTATTCCTAATTTAAACTTAATAGCGACCCGACAGATTGACGTAATATTAGTTTATGACCCTAAAGAATATTTGTGGTAGGAAAAAAAATGAATGTATGCTTGATTTATAAATAAAAAATCAAAGAAAGAAATAAAATAAAAATAAATAAATTATTTTATAAATTATTCGGTACACTGTATATGATTTGGTGGAATCACGGAGGGGATGATGGAAAATGGAAAAGAATGGGAGAATAATGATAACATTTTTCACAATATAGATATCTTTTATAGGAATAATGATAACATTTATTAGTATGAATTATTTTATACTAATAATATTTTTCACAATATAGATATCTTTTATAGGAAGCAATTTCATTGAGCTGATAACATCAACAGCATAATTGAGTTACCTTTCTCTCAATGATAATTTTTTAATTTCTATACATAAAATTCAAACCTCTAATACTTTGATTAAAGAGAAATAGATAAATATTACATGAATCAATGAGCTATTTTGAACTCGAAACCTCAATGTTATTAAAAAAATAAAGGATTTAATATTTTTCTGTTTTGAACTCCAAAAAACAAAAAAACAAAAAAGTCACTGTATGTTGACCATACGCTACAGTGGTCAATTGTTGGCCCACTGCCTAAACCTAAACAGATTGTTATTAAATAATACAAGAAAGTTATGTCTGAACCTGTGTTTTTGTCAGTTAGCATAATGGATGTACGTCTTCTGGTTTAGTATTTTCTTAGGACACTTCAATAAATTATAAAAAAATTGTCTCTTTCTATCATAGAAAGTCAATAGTAAAAAAAAAAAATCCATTAAAAAAATTATCTAATCTTATATGATAAAGAATGCAGCATTATTAATCAATAATAGTATAAAAATTGACACCACATATAAATATCTCTTGTGACCATTCGTACTTCATAACAATATACTATGCGATATCTATATATTGATCACTTTGTGCAATAAAAAGAGGTAACCACCACCAATTCTATTTTTCATACGTGTTGTTTAATATGAAAAATAAAAATACATGTTAAATTTCCCAAAATATAATTTAATTAAATTATATTTTATCCTTAAGTATATTTTTAAATAATTTAGTTTAATTTTATTTATAATAATTCTATATTTAATTAGACTCACATATATATAGTTAATTCAGAGTTAAATATTTTTTTATTCCTAATTTTTTTTCCAAAATTCACTTTTAGTTTCTAAACAAAATTTTAAGCATTATTTATCTCTATAGTTTTCATTTGTTAATAATTTTAATCCCCTTTAATAAGTAGCCATATAAATTGATA